>NW_026857253.1:0-24949 GCF_026571515.1 Ruditapes philippinarum
AATTGGTATTAAATTGTGCAAGAGTGCATGGCAGTGGTTTTGTCTTACTCTTAATTCAAATATATTACTTATCTGTAAACTGTGTAATGTGTATAACAAATCTAGTAGCTGAACAATAAGAGAATTTTTTAATTAATGTTTTGTAACTGTTTCTTGCACATTTCACAGGTTCAACAATGTTCTAATTTAAACAAACATTCAATTAAGATTAAAGTATCGTTTGGCTTTAAATACATAATGCCGTTTGTTTGGGTTTTTTGCTTGTTCAAATAAGCTAAATATCATTTAAAAGAGTGCACATTCTTTTGTGTACGTATAATATCATATAATATCATATTAATGAAACAGAGAGCTAAGATTTTATTCAAAAAGATATAACCTATCGATAATTAAATTAGAGTACAAAACGTTTTACCTAGTAAGTACATTCTAAGTTTTGACTTTATCAAAATTTACGCTAATTTAATCTTGACAATGCATTATGTTATCCTTAAGGACAAATGTATAGGTTATGCGCATGGATACACAGCATTCATCTAGTTCTACAGGGAATGATTGATATCTAATTTGTCATTTTTTACATGAATTTATTATACTTTATACTGGCAAATTATCGATTACATCAACCTTGTGTTTTCTCAAAAAGTGAATAACACAAAAATATATTTATGTTTACTATTACCAAGGTACATGTTCCTCCTTGTTTATTGTGTCATAATTAGTAGAGTTAATACAAACACAAAACATTGATTGATAATGTCTGGGAGAGCCACACGTCTTTATTGTCTAAGAATAGATTATGATATAATCAAAAGATTAACTAAAAACTTCAAATACGCTTTTATATAGAAAAAAAATTGTAGCAAACGTTTTGATAGATGACACAAAGTTGGACAAAATATATTTTTTGTTTTTGAAAGATTAGAAACAAAAAGATATATGAGAAATCACCCCCTGATAGTATCTGGTATATTGGGTTTTTATTCAACATTGCCATTCAATGTATCTTCATTCATTTTCTGAAATTCTATCAGCATTGAACGTTTCTTTCTTGATCATTGTTGTTTTATAAAAAGACGTTTCATATTTAACGCGATTGCAGAGCATTATTTTCAATTTATTGATAAATATCAAATCATAAATTGTCTTGAACTATAAATGAATCTGACAAAATGCGAGATCATTTTCCAGCAATTTATTAACATGTATTTACTCAAAAATACACAACTCAAAAAAAGGATAGAAAGAAAGAAAAGGTAGAAACAGAAAAATAAATCGTATTTCCTTAGCAGTTTTCTAAGCGAGTGACTAAAATTCCTGTGTAAATTGCATCGATCCTCTACTGAAGATCAGTTAAATTACTAATAATATTTCTCTTCCTAACAAGTCTGATTCTCCACTGTTTGCCCAATTTGTCATTTTAAGCAGCATCTGTTAAATTGTTAAATTATCACGTAATTTAACTTCTCATAAATCCTAGGTGATTCACATCTGAATTAATCAATTGGAATTTGGGGCGGTGATAAAAATAAACCAATCAGATAGAGAACTGAAAAGAAATTCCTGATCTATTCTAGGATAGGCATGCCCTTTTGAAAAGCTATTGAGTGCAGACATCAAACGGTACTAAATATTTTATTTTTTTTTTAAAAAATGATTTAGAACAAACACCAAATACTAGTTTGTAATATATGATATATCAGCTTACATACATAAATCTATATTGTTGTCCTCTATGTTGTTTGTATATATATATATTTTTGTTTTGTGAAAGCATCACAGTGACCTATTTCTTTTATATGTTTACATATTTGATTTGCTCATGTTTTTGTAAAATATACAAATTGAGTGTTATTGTAAATAAATTAAAAAAAACCTGAAATTATTTCCCTAGCAAATTGTTATTTATATTTTGTATAGATATATATTTTGTATAGATAAACTTCTTGAAGCGGTAATTAGTTCAGCCATTCGCAAGTTTTAAAATTTTATAGGCTTGGCAAGTCGTTACCTAATGTGTTGCTAGCTATATGGTTCGCTTTGATTTGCATTTTGTCTCCATATTACTTTTCAATAAATAAAGGCAAAAAAAAAACAACAACAAAAAACCCCCAAAAAACAACAAGTATTTAATACAAATATCTAGTATGTTTTTCCTAATCTTTTGTTCTGATATATGTGTATGTCGGTGAAGCATATATATTATAATATATGATAATTGTAAACGATCATACATAATGTAATGTAGCTTTTGTAAGTGGAAACTACAAATATATTTCAATTTATATATATATAATGTAATCAGTTGTGAAACGTAAGCGCGATAAAAATCTAGACTTTTTTTTATACACTTTCGTCTCCTTTGTTTGCAAATTACTAACAGGCATAATAGATATTCAGACCTTACGGTATATTCATCTTAAAAAGGTTAAACTACAATTCAACAATAATAAGAGTCAGTATTGCTTACTGAAATCTTATAGGTTGAATTTGTTATATATTGGTATTTTGAGCAGAAATAGCCATGAAAATCGGACAAATTTGCTTGCTTCTTTTCCTTTTTAAGAATGTTTACGGAAGTACTGCTCCACCACCGCCGCCTGTGTTGGATTTTTCAATGGTAAGTGTATCACTTTTTGAAAGCAACAATTATTTGCTATTCTTTTTTCTTTTACATCGAACATTATAAATACTAGACATGCGCAAAAACATGCAGACATGAAAGTGTAATATGCTACATAAATAGATCAATGATAAATGCTTTAAAATTTGTAAATGACTAAGCTGAAAATACTTTTAGATCTTTTAATACTTTCTATATAAACTTTTATATATGTTTCCAGTCACCATTTTAGAAATAAGAACATTCTGTCTCTTTTAACATTATTTTCCGATTGTTTAGGAAATAGATATCTATCTTGAGTACTGTAGACCCATTGTACAGGTAGTTTTACAATACAAGTAAAATTAAAATATATTGCTATTCAATCTTATGAAAAGGAGAACTGATAAGAAATATGTTGAATTACATTGAGCGAAGAAGTAATTTTCCTGACGTCATTTGGTTTACTGACATCATAAATGACGTCATATGACGGGTAAACGTTCGTTATTATATTGTGCATATACCGTGTAAAATGCACTTGATGGTCCTATCTGTTTGATATTTGAAAAGTGCGAAGCGTGTTAGAATGATTCAATCAGGCAGGTTTTTACAATAAAGATCTAATATGCGTTCGTTCGGTAGGGTTAAATGTTCCTTTTTATGTTTACAGTACCATTGTTATTTTGTAATTGATTTGTTTTGAACTCTTGCAGTTACTAGCTGCTGCCCGGCATAACCAGGATCATCTGACAAACATCATTAACGGGATTCAGCAAGTCAGTATACCAATTTAACATTGAAATAGTACACCTTAAGATGTATTTGAATTTTAATGAAAATTTAGAATTGTTTTCATATGTAAAAATGTTATCGTGGCTCATACTATTCTTTTAGTTTATCTGTAAAACTCAACAAAATATACAAAAATGTTACGATAATAAAAAGTTAAAATCTCGGTGATGAAACTCGTGAATTCCGTCACATTCAAAGTATCATATTTAAATTGCGAAACTTGCATTATTTATGATTTGAACTTTTGAAAAAGTTTTGTACAAAATGTATTCTTAAATTTCATTTATCATTATTTTATGTAGATGATTTTAAAAAAGGTATAATGCTATCTGCATAACTGACAGAAACAGAACATATAGGAAATGATTGTTCACTATTATTTTATTTTTTGAATGTAAACACGTGAAACAATAATTAAAACGGAATTAATGGTAAGGAGAGAAAGTTTAAAATGTTCAGAATATAAAAATCTGGAAACAAAGTGATCCCTCCGAAGCATTTATCACAACAAAACTACAAGAGAATTGCAGACTCGGTTTGATTGAGTCTGCACATGAAGGATAATGAATACGTGCAACATCCCTCACGCCCCCCTAGCTTAGGCTTGAGCGGTACTCAATAGCAACACTTAATAGTGTTGGCATCAATGATCCCGAAGATTTCGTGTAAATGTATGTGTTGCATTTGAAATCAAGTTGGAAGTCTATTCACGTCTAGGATGAACTGCACTATGCATTAAACGATTAGAACACTCATATCGCTTAAATTAAAAAAAGAAAATATTTTGATAAATAGTCAAAACTGATCTTTTTAAATTTGTTCCCTGATTTGAAGATATTCAGAGAAATATAACTTTTAAAAGTGGAACAATCGATATTTACGTTAAAACTCATTGTTTCTTGATGTTTCTTAACTTTTCAGACGATTGCACAGCAAGTTGCCGCCATTTCAGACTTAGCAAATACAATTGAAGGTGATGCGTCAGGCATCAACAAACGGGCTACTTTAGAGAAAGTAAATAATATAGACAGAACGTTCACAGATACAAACACTAAATCCAGCTTAATACAAAGTAGTGTAAATCACATGAATGGAAACGTTGATTCTATCCTGCAAGTTGCACAGACAGTCAATGATAAAACCGATACTGTAAAGGGAACGACGAACCAAATTGAACAGAACATGGAATCAATCGGCTCTTCCTTTGAACATATTACAGAAAGAATCGCTTCTACCAGCCATACCACAAACGAAATTAAAACGCAAACTGATTCCATTCAGAGTTTGGCTTCTGAAACAAACAGGAAAACGGACATGTTACGAAGTATGTTCGACAACTTCGCTAGAATCACTCGACAAACAGTTCAAACGGCCAGATGTTTGTTTGGATAGACTTGAACGATACAGCTGACCAACATATTTTATCTACGAACCAGCCATTTTCAAAATTACGATTTATTTCTGAATATTTACATACTGCAAATTAAATTCAATAAATATCAAAGACTGCAACCAAACATGTTCTGTTTTGAATGAATACATAAAATGTTGATTGAATATTAAATAGCACCACATAATCAATCACTTTTTGCATTAATTTTAATAACAAAATTTCCCATTGGAAAAAAAGAATAAGGAAGTGAGGCGAAATTCAACTTGATAATTGATCTTGGACTTTGTGTCTATTGGTCATTAGTCTTTCATTGCTGATTCAGATATTATGTGGGATAAGTAGTCGCGACGTCACTTGTGGAGAAGTGGGTAATTACTGGTGGGTTATTCAGGAAAGACGAATAGGTGGGTCTTACGCAGTGATAAGACTGAAAGAAAGCGGTTGACTAGAGGTTAAGGTGTCTGCCACTCAACGCAGAGATCATGGGTTCGAGTCTTACTCGGGTCACGGCCATGTTTCTTCATAATTATGACACCTGTACTGGTTGGTTCCCGGAAGCGGACTCGAAAGTGATAAATAGAAGTTGCTTCGCAATCAAGCTTAAATAAATATGTTTAAACCAAACCATATGACCAAAAAAGTGTTTAAATCGGCTGGCGTAAAAAAAGTTCACAAACAGACCAACCAAACTAACAAAAAAACAAACCCTCTTTGAAAATAAAATCACATTCACATGTTCTACTGCTGGAGCAAATTCAAAAATAGTTGAAAACAAACAATTTTCTTACAATTTGAAACATGCATATTTAGTTTATTAATATAATACTTATGTTTCTTTTATATAATTTATATATTATCATATTGATAAACAAAACGTTCTGCAAACAACAACAAAAGCAGAATGAAAAGGAAAACTTTTGAGCGATTATCATTTTTTTATTGAAGAATTACTGTAGACATAAACAAGTAAAGTTCAAATTTCGCTGCGAACATTGTCCATTGGTTGCAACAAATTTTCTTTGTCTTTATCAAATGATTCAGCAGAGATATTTTCTTATTTATATGAAATATTCACGTTACTTTTAAAACAGATAATGTTGAAAATAAAAAGGACAGCACAAAACAAACATTTTGTAAGCTAAGCTCAACAGGCAAAGCATTGGGTTTGTAATCTAAGGGTCGCTTGTTCTAACTTTGGGTTATGCGAAATTTCTTCAAAACAGTTGATCCCGAACATTAAGTGTAATGGTCAGTTGCCTCGCATCACTAATGACGGGATTGGCAGAATACCATGCTCTATCTTACTGTATTTAATGTGCCTCTAATTGTTGACATTGATAACATGAAGTTGGAGAATCAATACATAGATATACAATTCAACGACATTCAATGAACGTATCCGCAACAAAATACAGCCATACAGGAACTACCGACACAAAACCCAGTAAAAATGATGAAAATGAAATTTTATTTGAACAAATAATTGGAGAGCACTTATTCGGGAAATACCTTTAAGATAAATTCTTGTTTATTTGATTGTTTTCTTTTTGTTGTTTGCGCCGCTTCTCTTACACTTTTTAGTCATATATTCTAAGCTAGTTTTAAGCAATGAGATCATATCAAAACCTTATTGTGCAATTCGTTTGTGTATTTTAGCTTTAAACATGTTCGCTAACAGAAGTCGATAGGAAAAGAAACAGCATTGTGTAATGTTTGTTTTCAACGTAGGCTACAATGCCGAGGTGAATAGAAAGGCATATACCTATACGCATTTAAGGTAAAGTTAAAAGACAAACGTTGCTCGTATCATGCAAGTCCTTCTATTTTTTTTGCCTAAGGGAAATTACATTTCATCTAACATTTTATTATTTCGGACTATATATGCATTATATATTTATAGCTAAGAGTGCGTAAGCTTAATTATTTAAATAAACCTTAAGTTACGATGCATCTATTTATTCTTTAATGTTAGAATCTTTTACTGTTATCTGACTGGTGGGACCTTGGGGGAGTAAAGGTCAAAGTTACCGCAGCAAAAATAAATATTTGCATATCTAAAAACATTGAAAATCATGCAGAATTAGCCTTTAGCGATATTTATAGAATATTAAACAATATGTATAGAAATTTTAGCGATATGTATATAATTTGAATTGTTGTTACGATTTCTAATAATTATTTCAAACATTTTCTTCATGTTTTCTTAAATAGTATAGTAAGAATATTTGATAAACTATGAAAATATTAATATATTACATTTAGAAATGTTTTACATAAAATGAGGTCACGGATCAGATTTAAGTAAGCAAATATGAGATAGTACTGCAATCTAAAAATACTGCAATGTAAAAAAAGAGTGATAACGTGTCTGAGTTTCTAAGACTTACGTCATTCCTGCTGTTTTACTGCATTCTTGATCTTATTTTTTATGATAAATGTTCTACATAAACATTTGTTGTATTTGTTTTTAATAACCTCGTCACCGACTTCGCGATGGTATTGATCGGAAAACACCGCAGTCATCCTAGGAGCTCCGATGTCTTTTTTTAAACCGACCGCTTTATTTACTTAATTATTCATATACCTTGCAACAAAATCAGTATGGTGGATCGTGCCTTATCGTCGGCGATACTCTTCAAAGGACAGGTATCTGATATTCATTCTTTCTCTCCCAAGTATCAAAAAATCTTAGAACGATCACACTGGTTTCAAGTTTAATGCAATCTAGTTCATTTATCAATATCAATGACAAAATTGTCCGTACAATTCAAGGTGGTCCTTGTAATGTTTACATTGATCGTGTCAAGAATGAATCACCAAGATGTTTCATCAGGAAAATGTACAATAATCATTAAACCTATTAAATATATTCACAGTAGGCAGACTTGTACATTTTCTATTGTCACATATTGTCGTTATGATTTATTAAAGTTTTACATCACTGGTAATGTACACAATTGATAGGTATATTGTAGATATAGTAGAGTGGATATAGCGTCCTAAAATCATATAGACAAGTAAAAAAGAACAAAACCAGAACAAAAACAACTTACTTGAATACAACGAGCTTCGCTCTTTTATTGGATCATTTATTTTTAACTGCAGAAGTCACTGACCTCGTTCAATACTAAAGTTAAAGAACGCCTGTTATCAGCATAATTTATGTAATCAGATTTTTAGGTTTGTGCTAAAAAGAATTTTACATGAGTGACTAAGCTCATTGTCGTTTGTTGAAAGTTCTGTTACATGCAATGTCTAATTATTTAATGTACACGTAATTAGAATAAAATGTTCCGGAACAAAATATGCCATTGCTATTTTAATAGGTTTAGGGACGATTTTATGCATACCTCTCTTACTTTCAACAGTTCTTTTACGGTAGGTAATATGTAATCCTTCTTAATTACAATATGTAGAATAATTTTAAAATCCACAGATAAGAAATCTATAACTCAAATATTTGCATATTAATATACTTTGATCGTTACGAAGAGATGGATTGAAACACAACATTGAGGCCATTCTAGCATTATGTAAATCGATCAACTGTTTAATTCTCCCTCCAGCGCACAGACGTAAATGGTCTAGAAAAACTAACCATATGCTGGGTTGTAAGTGTTCACTTTTCTTTTGCGGTTTGAGTTTGAAAGAAAATGTTCTGGTTGTTCTTTGTGTAAAGAGACATATATCCGGTATTTTCTTTTATTTAAAAAATCCCATTAACATAATGCAAAAAACATTCATTAGTAGAGGGTTAATGTACCGTTTTAGTATACCAACATCAGCAGAAGCACGAATACGCATTTAAAGTTCGAGGCCGTATGGCAAAGGATTTGATAAGTTCTTTAACATTAAACCGACATAATTGTAAATTATGAATAAAGATTCTGTTCGTCGTGCTTAATAAATCACAATTTTTAGGCAAACATAAACCCTTGTAATTGTCAAACTAAATCCTGAGAGAAAGATAACTATTTAAAGATAAAAGGAAATTCAAGTTTAGCATATAACATCTTTTTGCACATTTGAATATCTTCTCTATTGTTTTGTTGTATTTTACATAAATATTAAAAATGGTACCGTTGTAGAATAGTTTCTGTTTTCAACACTTCTTCATTGCGTGATTCCATGTCCGTCCGCTTAGCTCCTCATTAGAGAGAGCATCAGATTAGTAAACAAGGGATCACTGATGTAAATTCTCCTTTACAATTGGTCTTGGACGATATTTAGTCTAAAAGCCATTTATCTTTCAGCATTGATATATTCATGTAGGATCAGTACTCGATCACTAGCGGAAAAAAATGGTTATTTATAATAAGGTATCAGGGAACGTCAGTTATCTGGATCCATACCCGCGTTATGACCAAAATGAATGCGTTAACATCGGCTTAAAAACACAACAACAATTTTCAGTTTAAAACAATACTGTTAAATAAAAAGAAAATAAAAAGAAAGGAAAAACAAAAACAAAACAACAACAACCACAAAGCAAAAGCAAAAAGGCCCCCAAACGTTTGATATAGATATTTATCATTTCTGCGAGTAGTTTCTTAAACAAACTGGGCCAAATGATGACCTTAAATCATGTTTAAAGCTTGAACATAAACATAAAATTTGTTTATGTAAAGCTGTTGTAAACATCTTTTTATGAAGCCTTAACATTATTTTGCAGTTCCATATCAATACACAAAACACATTTAGGAGGCACAAACGTCTTCTATTCTCTAAATGTCTGTGGCATAATAGATTACTTTAAGACTAAGAAGTATTAACTAGTAAACAGATTAATGAACCTTCGTTTTTTCTATTGAAACCAAGTGCGCCCATTACACGCAAATTGCAAGTTGAAAAATGGAGATGTAAGACTCCGTATACATGTATGTCATATACTTTGCAACAATATCCTTACGAATGTCATTGACATTCTTTTCCATTTTCATAAAGATATTAAAGCCAACTTGAAGAATTATTTGACAATTAAAAAAGTTTATGAGCGCTTGCTAATAAACATTAATAAACAATTTACCCGTTAGGCCGTAAAGGATCTCAAACAATACACATATCTGACATTAAAATCATATTTGGAAACTATTAACGAAGTGAAGGACCTGTCTTGGCGGATGATTCTTGGTTCTCTTACAAATTGTTGCTTATGTCGGAAGAAACACTTATTGGATAGACAAATGTGACGGAGCAATTCTATATTTAACAAGTTGAATGAAGAGCCATTTTAAAACCCGAAACTTGCCAAAAGTATTCCTTATATTTTAAGTCTTCAATTTCATCAATATGACTTTAAGGCCAGTCAGATCTTACCAAATGTGGCGTGCCGGTATGTTTAAGGTAGTGTTTTGTCATAGAGTTTTTGTTCCTATTTCAAAGAAACAGTTACAAATCTGTTCAGGTTTTGCACATCTACATCTTATGTTTATATGTTTTGTAATTCATCAACATTTCAAACTGCCAGAAACTGGCGCCTTTAGACCATCATTATATAGATATAAATCATTCAGCTCTACGAAAACGTGCCTAAACCCTTCAACAAACATATTGCAGCAGGAAAAAATACAAAATTTGTATGTTTGCTTAAACTTCTTTTTTCATTGAATTGGACGATTTTGCACATACATAGTAATGTGAACAGAACATACTATACAATAACTTATTGTGCGCAATCCTTGTGCTTCTAGTTGTGAGCCATTAATTCTATTAATATGTATTTGGAATTTTATTTATTTACAATATTTGTATTTGATTGTCATATCGACATGATCCTATTTTGATGATACAAGGGAAACGGTGAAATATTTACACTTTTCGTGTAATTGATATTGGGAAATACTACAGCTTAAGGATAACTGACCCTAATGGTCACCAAAAAGCTTTTCAAAACATTTTTTCTTATCTAGAAGGTATAATGCATTTATTTTACAAATTAAAAACAAGTCATCATTAGTATTGTTTTTAGTGCTATACCCAATCTTTAATTATTTTCCCAAATTTTAATCACCAAAATTAAAAAGAATTATTTTTGCACATGAAACATGTTTTTTCGTAGAAATAATTTATGTGTTTGTTTCATTTTGGACCTATACAATTTACAAAGTAACTGTAAGTAACAAGTATTCATTGTGTTTTACACTTTGTTCTATCTTAGATAAATGCATGCCGTAAAATAAAATTTCCTTTTCACAGGCTTAAAAATGACATATATTTTCCAACAACTAAAACCAATGTTCGTATGTAGGAAATCTAATGAAACGTAATCATAAATATCTTCATATCTAAAGAATTTCAAAAAATATAAACCATCTAGATCGTTGCTATATCAGTTTGAGTTTTATATATACGGAATTTTGCATGGCCAGAGTTTCTAACACTGGCCTTTTGTTACTGGGTCGGGTGGGGGCTGCGTTCATTGAATGCCGCCTTTCCTTGTTAATCTTGTTTATCATATTTTGTACATTTTTATGACAGCCATACTTTGCTTCTGCATATCGTGGCTAATTCTATTGTATTCTAGAAAAAATGTTTAAATCGCTTAAAACACACTTAAAGAAATCTTGACTGGGATTTGAATTCCAGACCTCGCTTATCCTAAACGAACCTGTTACCCCTGACAACAGGCTTGAAATTTAGTTATAAGAAAAAGTCAGAAGCAAACCAAATTAGTCTTAATTTTGAATTGGGGTTTGTAATCCTTATAGATATGTTATGTTCATTTTTTGGGAAATACAAAAACACAAAACAAAACAAAAACAAATATGAATAAGGAAATTCAATATAAAATAATAAATTTAAATGATAATGAACACTATATTATAAAAAGACTAGAAACACAAACTTAAAGGGTAAACCGGTATATTTAATACAATTTCTAATCAAATGTATGATGTTTCCATAACCTTAAAGTTGATATTCAAAAGGGTTATAACATTGAATGTTTCTGTTATTGAACGGTACGTCAATAGGATACAATGTTCCGTATTTAAATAATCTTTACTATTTTAAATAAATGGTGTTATGTATGTACCTTCAAAATGAAATGTACTAACAATGCTTTATACATATAGTTATTTGAAATGATTCTTTTCCAAAACTAAAACATGAATAAATAAATAAAACAGGCGGTTGATATATAGCTTCATACACTAAAACAATAACATTACGAAAACCTATTAACTGATTATAAATAATAATGTTATATTTTTTTTGTATTTCTATACAATTATACGAACTCGCAATATGACCTATACTGTGTCGATGTGACGTAAAACCCAAAACAAACAAACAAACAAACATAAATATAATTTACAATAATTTATTTTGTCAGCATTATTTCAAACATGTTTAGAACTGTTTAAGATATTTGTTCTCAACACATATGTGAAGAAGTACATGTATATTGTAGATTATTATATTTTTCAATTCAAAACTTGTATACTAGTTGTGTTTTTAAGTGCAATTTTAAGCATAATACGATATTTTCTTTTTAAAGATGACATTAATTATAGATAATGTCGAAACTCATACTTCAAAATAAAACATTTATGATAGTACATTTTATTTTAAAGTCAGAGATGTTTGCTGCAAGTTATATTAAATTCATATTTTTAAAATTCTTTATGAATGCAAAACATGTGTTTAATAATGTTTTAATAATAGTTTAAGAGCATGTTAAATAATCAACAACTGACAAAAAAGCTTTGAAAATGCAGTGATGTATTGTCAAGGTAGCAAACTGTAATATAAATTATATTTTGACTTCCATACAAAATACTAATTCGCGCCAACAAAGCAAGACAAACCAAACCATGGTTTATGTATTATATAGAGCAAATGAGTGTTACTAAAAACTAGTCTACAACGTCTAGAACGCATGGTTAATAGATTATACATTTATTTGACAATCTGTGAAATTAAGTGAATTTAAGCTCAGTAAGTATACATAAAATTGAAAAGACTGAGACAAATTGATGTTAAAAATGTCTGTATAAACCAATAAACTTAGAAACCCACAGTATAAAAAAATCCCATTTCTCTACTGGAACAAATAACTATACTGTCATTCAACTCTTCAATTTTTCCCGGTAACATTGGCAGTGTCTAAATACTTATTGCCGTGTTTGTGGAATTTGTTATCCAAAGTGGTATAGTTTAAATTACATGACAACGTATAAGATATAAAAAGAAAAACATCGGACAAATTGAAATAATTATTGACTACTTATCACATGAACAATTGAAACCTATAGCATCACATATATCAAAGAAACTTATTTTTATCGACATAAAGGCAAGTAAAGTGTCTTGGACATCTTATTAGATATGGAATATTGCAAGTAAAATACTTATGTATTTTGAAATACATACATGGAAATCATTGCTTATCTTTATATAAAAAATTATCAAATTAAATTAAATCTGTTTGTAAAGAAATTCCCTCATATATTCCACCCGAAACTGTTTCCAGCTGATTTTTTTATAGTTATCAAATCCATTTTTGAAAATGGGAATTAATATGCTGATAAAATTGTTTTGCATATTAGATACAATTGTCGAAAGATAAACATTGGTACAATATATTTTCTACATAAAATAATATTTTCGATCTTTTTTTACATTTTTGCTTGATCCCATTACTAATTTAAAAACAGAATTTACGTCACTTCTTCTTGACCGACTGTAACCAGTGAAATTTAAAATATTTTTATGTTTGGTTTAGTATGATGGCATTTAATTAAATGTTCATTTTGACTGCCAACGAAATTGGCGCCTTTTATACGTCATTAAATTTCTATCCATTAAGAGGTTGACACCTATTTGTTCCCAGGCCATTACTAAATGAATAAATGTTTAAAGCAGACACTGATCTTTTAAACTTGTTTTTCTACCAAATGCTTCTTTAGCTTGTTTTTTTTCTGACAAATGCTTCTTTATCATTGATTTATTCTGCACATACAATAACGAGAATTTTTGTGGCTTGTTGATATCCGTATTACTTTAGAGATGGGATCAACTGTCACATGTAAAATAATCTTTGGTTATTGAAAAATAAAACTATAAGAAACCGTATACGACGCACGTTTAGACCCATCTATTAATGATGTCATATTAAATGATATTAATCATACCAAATATTAATAGATATTTGAATACTAAATATTGGTATGGTTGTACTTACAATTATCACTCACGAACATACCAAAGCAAACCTATCCTGCTACAATTATCCCTGTTGAACTTTTGTTTTATTGCTTTCAATCGACCTCATCTTTTTCTGATTTTAATGTTTGATATATACATAAAAAGTGCTTCCGTTACAATACATTTTCAAATTTATTGAATGTAAAATATATAGGAAAGAAAAATGTTAACTTATTTACGATAGTTATCATTTATTTACTTCTTAATGACAGCTATGTTATTATTACTTATGACAGGATACATAGCAGGCTCTTTTTGGCTGCCTAATTTATCAATTTATCACCTTAAATGACGCCATTCAATTCCGGAGCGTATAGTTTTTCTGCCGATTGTGATATAACTTAAGACGTATTTTGACACAGAGTTGAATTGTTTTATCATTTATTTCTATTTCTTTTGTACAAACGCCTACACATGTTTCTTGTTAGGATTATTGATAAATTGATAAATAAGACTTAACAGGACTATTAGCTTTTCTTCAAGTCTCCAGTTGTTGAACAGGGAATATGACTGCCTTTCTGTTTGCTTTTTTTCACAAAAACTTTAGTTAATCTTTAGTTAAGCTAAACATAGTTTTAGAAATATGGTATATCTAGGCTTGGAATATATAGGCGATAAAAATATAGTTTGAAATTGACAGTCAATAATATTGTATATCAAAAAGATCTTGTCAACAAATATATTCAATTTACTTGTCTCATAGATAGCATGAACATAAGTATTCACAATGGTTTTTTGTTCAAATGTGATTCTGAATATTTAGTCAGCTACATTTTTGCCCCATCACAGCGAAAATTTTAAAATAATTAAATTTCTTAAAAATAAATGAGATGTATACTATTATTTAAACTTTACTAATCAAAACAGAAACTTTTTTAAGACATTTTACCCAAGTTAATGATGAACTCAAGCGTGCATCTCTTATCAATTCCGATATAAAGGGCCATTAAATATGTAATCATTAGTCTCTAATCTGAAAGATTTTGATACGTATTTTTTATTTTAATCTTGAATTAATTATTCAGATTTGAATTTTTTATTCTCGTATATAGAAATGATTTTCTTAATTTTGTTTCTAATATCATATCAACAAAACTTTTGCGTTGAGAAACATAATAATATAGCTGGATAGATAGTTAATTAAACAAAAGGTTACAACTTATACATGAAATATACACTAACAAACACATAGGTAAAGATCTATTTTAGGTATAAAATCAAAGATTAGGCAATTTGGTATTAAATTGTGCAAGAGTGCATCGCAGTGGTTGTCTTACACCTTACTCCCAATTCAAATATATTACTTATCTGTAAAGTATGTAATGTGTAAAAAATCTAGAAGCTGAACAATAAGTTGAGAATTTGTAAATTTATGTTCTGTAACTGTTTTATGCACATTTCACAGGTTCAACAATGTTCTGATTTAACAAATATCCAATTTAGATTAAAATATCGCGTTTGGCTTTTAATATATAATGCCGTTTGTGTGTTTATTTTGCTTATTCAAATATATAATTAATAGAGCATAACTATCATTTAACAGAGTACACCCTCTTTTTAATACCTTATTAATGAAACAAAGAGCTAAGATTTTATTCAATACGATATATAACTTAAGGATGATTAAATATGAGTATACAAATTTTGCCGAGTAACTACAGTCTAAGTTTTGATTTTAGTTTTGATTTTATCAAAATTTAAGCAAATTTGATCTTGTCAATGCATAATGCTATCCTTAAGGAAAAATGTATAGATCATGCGCATGAATAGACAGCATTAATCTAGTTCTACAGGGAGTGATTGATATCTAATTTGCCATTTGCTAAACTTGACAAAATACCAGATCATCATCCAGCAATTTATTAACCTTTATTTACTCTATAATAGACAATTAAAAAAAAGAAAGAAACAAGAAAAGGTAGAAACCGAAAAAAATCGTATTTTCTTAACAATTTTCTAAGCGAGTGACATTAAAACTCCTGTGCATTCGATCTTCTACTTTAGGGTAGTTAAGTTATTAATGATATTACTCTTCCTAACAAGTCTGACTGAGTCTCCACTATTTGCCAATTTTATCATTTTAAGCACCATCTGCTAAGCAAGGTATCCTTATTTCCCTTTATATTTTGTATCAACGAACTTTTTGACGCGGTAATTTATTCAGCCATTCACAAGTTATATAAATTTATAGACTGGCAAGTCGTTACAAACAAGTTTGTTCCTAATGTGTTGCTAGCTATATGATTCGCCTTGATTTCCTTTTTGTCTCGATAATACTTTTTAATCCAAATACACGCATTTAATACAAATATCTAGTATGTTCTTTTTCTTTTATTTGTTCTGATATAAGTGTAAGTCGATGAAGCATATATGATTTTTATAAAACATGATAATTGTAAACGATTATGAATAATATAATGCAGTTTTTGTAAGTGAAAACAAATATATTACAATTAACATACTGTTTTTGTTTGTTTGGGTTTTACGTCACGCCGACACAGTATAGGTCATTTGGCGACGTTCCAGCTTTACTGGTGGAGGAAGCATTATTTCAGGCACGAACGGGCACCTGAGTAGAACCACCGACGTTCCGTAAGCTAGCTGGATAGCTTCCTCACATGAAAGAATCCAAAGTCCCTGTCGGGATTCAAACCCACAGAGGTGAGGGGCAAGTGGTTTAACATAATGTAATCAGTTGTGACACGTAATTGCGATAAAAATCAAGATTACGTTTTAAAACTCTTTGATATTATTTCGGCTCATCAGTTTGCAAATTACTTACAGGCATAATAAATATTCAAGCCTTATGGTATATTCAATTAACAAGTATAAGAGTCAGTATTACTTACTAAAATCTTTCAGGTTGAATTTCTTCTACATTGGTACGTATCGTGCCGAAAAAAACATTAAATTCGGACAAATTTGCTTGCTTCTTTTCTTTTTGAAGAATGTTTACGGAGGAGGGGGAGGAGGAGGTGGAGCCACGGCACCTCCTCCTCCGCCGTTGGACTTTACAATGGTAAGTGCATCACTTTTGAAAGCAACAATTACTTGCTTTTTTTCTCTTTTATATCGAACTTTATAGTCACTGTATGACAGTAAACTGCAATATTTATTATCAAAAAAGGTGTTTTATTGTTTAAAATTATACGAGAACATTACATAAATGTGTATCTTTTTATCAGAAAAGTGTCAGCGGGCATTTAAATAATATAATATTTACGATTACGTCAGCGGTCCGACAAAAAAGTACAGTGACCGCTTAAACGGGTGCTATTGCAGTTTGATTAACGTGTAATTGCGATGAATGTTTCACAAAACCGGCACTATCAACAGTGTCGGTATATTTTACTAAAATTGTATTATTTAAACAATGTGCTTTCCTTCTATAGTGAACGTTTGCCATTTTATTTAGACAATGTGCAGAATGATATAAGAAAAATACACAGTACTTCGGACGTCATAGCAATATAGTGACCTCCCAGCAAATTCCTGACTAAATGGTCATTATAACTCTATGAGACCCTCAGTGTTGTGAACCTTTACTTAAATAGACTATAAGAAGTAAACAATGCACTGTCGATAGTATTTTACTTTGCACTTACGTCTTACCTTATTTCAAGTTTTACCATTATAAATACTAGTCATGCGCAAAAACATACAGTCATAAATGTTTAATTTGCTACATAAATAAATAAATAATTAATACTTTAAAATTTGTAAAAAAATGTAAATGTCTATGCTGAAAATAATTTATTATAAATAACTGTTTCCATTCATCAACAACCTGTCTCTTTTAACAATATTTTCCAATTGTTTAGGAAATAGATATAAATCTTGAGTACAAGTAAAATTAGATATATTATGTTCAAACTAATGAAAAGGAGAATTGATAAGAAATATGTTAAATTACATAGAGCGTAGAAGTAATTTTCCTGACGTCATTAGGTTTACTGGCATCATAAATGACGTCGTATGACGGGTAAGATTTCGTTTTTATACAGTGCATATATCATGCAAAATGCACTTGATTGTCCTATCTTTTTGATAGTGGAATAGTGCGAAGCGTGTTAGAATGATTCAATCAGGCAGGTCTTTACCATATAGATCTAATATGCGTTCTTTCGGTGGGGTTAAAGGTTCCTTTTTATGTTTACAGTACCATTGAATTTTGTAATTGAATTGTTTTGAACTCTTGCAGTTACTAGCTGCTGCCCGGCAAAACCAGGGTCATCTGACAAACATCATAAACGGGATTCAGCAAGTCAGTATACCAATTTAACACTGAAACAGTACACCTTAAGATGTAATTGAATTGTAATGAAATGTTAAAAAATGTTATCGTGGCACATATTATTCTTTTAGTTTATCTGTAAAACAAAATATGTAAAAATGTTACGATAATGAAAGGGTAAAATCTCGATGTTGAATCTCGTGAATTCCGTCACATTCCAAGTATCATATATAGATGGCGAAACTTTATGCATTTTTTTATGATTTGAACTTTTGAAAAAGTGTTGTACACAATTTATTCTTAAATTTTATTTTTCATTATTTTATGTAGATGATTTTGAAAAAAGGATATAATGCCACTATCTGCATAACTGAGAGAAACAGAACATATAGGAAATGATTTGTTCTTATTATTTTATCTTTTGAAAGTTAACACGTAAAAAGATAATTACGGAATTAATGGTAAGGAGAGAAAGTTTAAAATGTTCAGAATATAAAGCCTATGGAGACATTTCTATATTTCGTCTACATCATTGTTTCTCTTGGAAATTTCGTGTTACTGTATGTGTTGCATTTGAAATCAAGTTGGAAGTCTATTCATGTCTAGGATAAATTGCACAATGCATTAAACGATACGTAGACTCATATCGCTTAAAAAAATGATACTACTTTGATTAATAGTCAAAACTGATCTTTTTAAATTTGTTCCCCGAGTTGAAGATATTTAGATAAATATAACTTTGTATAGTGAAACAATAGATATTTACGTTAAAACTCGATGTTTCCTGAAGATACTTTTTTTCTTAACTTTTCAGACGATTGCACAGCAAGTTGCCGCCATTTCAGACATAGCAAATACAATTGCAGATGATGCGTCAGGCATCAACAAACGGGTTATTTTAGAGAAAGTAAATGATCTAGGCAGTACGTTCACAGATACAAACACCAAATCCAGCTTAATACAAAGCAGTGTAAATCACATGAATGAAAACATTGATTCTATCCTGCAAGTTGCACAGTCAGTCAATGATATAACCGATACTGTAAAGGGAACGACGAACCAAATTGAACAAAGCATGGCATCGATCGGGTCTTCCTTTGATCATATTGCAGAAAGAATCAGTTCTACCAGCCACACCACAAACGAAATCAAGACGCAAACTGATTCCATTCAGAGTTTGGCCTCTGAAACAAACAGGAAAACGGACATGTTACGAAGTTTGTTCGACAACTTCGCTAGAATCACTCGACAAACAGTTCAAACGGCCAGATGTTTGTTTGGATAGACTTGAACGATACACCTGACTACGAACCAGCCATTTTCAAAATTACGATTTATTATTGAATATTTACATATTGTAAATTAAATTCAATAAATAACAAAGACTGCAATCAAACATGTTCTGTTTTGAATGAATACATAAAATGTTGATTGAATAATTAAATAACACCACATAATCAATAAATATTTGCATCAATTTTTATAAGAAAAATTTTTGGAAAAAAAAAAGAAAGTGAGGCGGAATTCAACTTGATAATTGATCTTGGACTATGTGTCTATTGGTCATTAGTCTTTCACTGCTGATTTAGATATGATGTAGAAAAAGAAGTCGGTCACTTGCTGAGAAGTTGGTAATTACTGGTGGGTTATCCAGGAAAGCCGGTTAGGTGGTGGGTCTAACGCAGTGATATGACTGAAAGGAAGTGGTGGCCTAATGGTTAAGGTGTCTGCCACTCAACACAGAGATCATGGGTTCGAGCCCTACTCGAGACCATATATCTTCATATGACATCTGTACTGGTTGGTTCCCGGAAGCGGACTGGCGTAAAAAAAGTTCACAAACAGACCAACCAAACTAACTGACAAACACTCTTTAAAAATAAATAAATAAAAACATCTTTTACTGCTGGAGCAAAATCAAAAAATAGTTGAAAACAATTTTCTTACAATTTGAAATGTGCATATTTGGTTTATTAATATCATACTTATGTTTTTTCATATAATTTATATATTATCATTTTGATAAACAAAACGTTATGCAAACAACAACAACAACAACAACAACAACAACAACCACAACAATAGCAGAATGAAAAAGGAAAACTTTTGAGCGATTATAATTTTCTATTGATCAAGAATTACTGTAAACAATAAATTTTTAACATAAACAAGTAAAATAGATAAATACAGAATCCCTAAAGAAAGCCCAACACGGCAAAATTGAAAATGTTGCAGGCTCGGTTTGATTGAGCCTGTTCATAGACGGTACTGGAAAGTGCAAGTTACCGTCCACGCCCCCTAGCACCGGCTTAAGCAGAATTCAACATTTAAACATGAAATAGTACAATTTTGAATTTAGAAACATCCGCAGATGTGTTCATACGGCGGTTATCATGGAACCTTCAATGTGACACAGTAGTGCCATTCCATGAAAAGCGGCGTATAGTCCCCAATTAAAAAAACACGTGTGCCCTAAACGAGAAAACAATGGGCGAAACTAAAAAAATATGGAATTTTGAAAGAGGATCAGAGGTTGCAGCAAATTTTCTTTGTCTTAAAGTTTATCAAATGATTTAGCAGATATATTTTCTTATTTATATGGAATCTTCAAGTTACTTGTATAACAGATAATGTTGAAAATAAAAAGGACAGCGCAAAACAAACATTTCCGCAAGCTAAGTTCAATAGGCAAAGCATTGCAATTGTAATCCAAGGGTCGCTAGTTCTATTTTTGGGTAATGCGAAATTTCTTGGAGACAGTTGATCCCGAACATTTAATGTAATGGTCAGTTTTCTTTCATCACTAATGATGGGATTGGCAGGTAAGCATGTTTTAGCAGAACACCATGCTCCATCTTATTGTATTTAATGTGCCTCTAATTGTTGACATTGATAACATGAAGTTGGATAATCAATACATAGATATACAATTCAACGGCATTCAATTAATTAACGAAGCCGCAACAAAATACAGACATACAGAAAACCAAGTAAAGATGATGAAACTGAAATTTTATTTGAACAAATAATTGGAGAGCACTTATTCGGGAAATACCTTTATGACAAAGTCTTGTTTATTTGGTTGTTTTTCTTGTTGTTTTCGCCGCTTCTCTTACACTTTTTGGTCATATCTCCGCAGTGGATTCATCTGACATGCTTATCAGTATTTAACAATTAATTGGCAAGTGACTATTTTCCAAGACGATTCCTGTATTAGCGGCAATTAATCGTTAGACCCAATGAAACGAATACATCACACAACGTTTTGTTACTATATCCAATCACACGAGTAAAAAATTTGAAGAAATACACATGTACATGTACTTTTTTATTATCAAGAGCATTTACATGGAAACAACAAACTGAACATGTAGTGGCGGCGGGACATATAGACAGCATTTTAGATACAGGTTTCCCAGATTTTGGACTTTCTTTAGGGATTCTTATTTTCTCTATTTGTACTCCACAACAGTAGGTGTCAAGTGCTGTGTGGCAGCCCGTACTTCGCTTCAGTGTTGTCTTATTTTTCTGTTCCTGCGGGATCATTAAATGCAACACTTTTAAATGTTGAAAATTGAATATTCTGAAGCCGTTGCTAGGGGCTTGAGGGATGTTGCACTTTTTCATTGTCTCATGTACAAACTTAATCAAACAGAGTCTGCAATTTTCGTGTAATTTTGTGGTGATTAATGCTTCCCAGGGACCACACTTTTTACTATAAACAATTTGAACATAACACGCATAAAATAGAGAAAAACAGAATCTTTAAAGAACGCCAAAAAACGCCAAAATTGTAAATGATGCAAACTCGGTTTTCAATTTTGCCGTGTTGGGCTTTCTTTAGGGATTCTGTATTTATCTATTTTTTGATTGATGATGTTCATGGACGGATTTGGGTACTGCAAAATTTCCATTAACCCCCCAAAATTTTGCTTAAAAAGAATATTTTAAATTTTAACACGAAAAGGGGGAAATTTTTAAATTTTAAAAATTTCCCCAGATGTTTTCATCGGATTAACATAGAACCTTTAAAGTGAACGTAAGTTTCCTTTTCCCTTTTTAAACCAATAAAGGTTTTCCCCTTAAAGAAAAGCGGCTGCCCTAAACGAAAAAACAGATTTGGGGAGACTAAAAAAATGGGGTTTTTTTAAAAGGGGATTTGGTTATTTAGCCCGCATATTCAACATTTATGTTTAAAAAACAGTTTAAAAACAGCAAATATCCTAACGGGATTATAAAATGTAAGTTTGAAAATGGGCCTTTATAAAATTCAAATATTTATTTCCCCGGGGGTTTTTAAAAAAATTATGGTTTTAAAAATATTCTAATCAACCCCTGGACTAAAAATTTTCCTTATTTTCCAAAAATGAACGCATTTTAAATTATTTTCGGCAAAAAATTATAAATAACCTTATTCCAAAAATATTTGAAAGATAAATTATTTTTCAAAAAGGATTGAAGTTTTAAAAGGTATATCTCGGGTTTTTTTTTTTTTAAGTTTTTTTGGGAAAAAAATCTTTTTATGTTTTTATTTAAAAAAAATTTCCCTTTTCCCTGTAAAAAAACCTAGCATTTTCTTATACGATTCATTTCAATAATTTTATGGGTGTATTTTTTTGCCTTAAAGGAAAAAAAAATTTTTTTAAATTTTTAATTCAATTGGCAAATTTTTTCGTTATTTTTCAATTTATCGGAAAGTTTTTTTTTTTCTTCAGTTAAAATTAAAAAATTGGAAGGTTCCTTTTTAAATTAAATTTTTTTCAGAAAAATTTAAATTGAACAAAAAATTTTGTATTAAATTTGGGCTAAGGAATCCCCTTAAAGCTATATTTAAATTAAAAATGCCGGGGGCAATGAAAAGGGATAAAGAAAATTGAGAAATTTTCTCTTTAATTTTAAAATTTTAATCATGAGTTTTTTTTACATTTTTTATTAAAAATACATTTTTGTAGTTAAAACAAAAATTTTTAAAAGCAAATAAATCATGGATGGAAAACCTAATTTCATTTAACAAACCCCATTTCGCGAAACCGTGGGGTGTAAAAATTTTTTATAAAATCACTTTTCATTAACCGGTAAATGGTTTTTCCCTCCAGAAATAAAATTTTTCATTTAAAGGCTTCAAGCTCTTTTAAGTCGCGTTCTTGTCAAGTGCAATCGTTGTGGCCCAAGTCTTCCTTTTAACCCTTAAAAGTTTAAAAATCCCGAACCCATTAAAACATTTTGCTCTTTTTAAAAAAAACAAAATAGAAACAAAAAGGGGAGGTTATATTATTCAAACAATTTTTCCCCAAAGAAAAAAAATTTTAAAATTTATTAGGGATTTATAAATAAGACGTTTAGTTCAGTCTTTTATTATTTTTATTTTTATTACAAAAAAAAATTTGAAAAAGTTAAAGTGGTTTTTTGGGGTTTAAAAAAATGATTTAGAAAATAAACATGAATTGACCTACAGTGAAAATATTTTTATTTTTGTTTTTTTAAGGATTAGGGTTTTTAAAGTTGACAAAATTTTGTGTATAGAAAAATTTTTTCCGATGAAAAAAAAAATTTGGGTTTTTATATTAAATTCTTATTTTTTAAAGTTTAAAAATTTAAATACAAAAATTTATTTTGTTTTAATGAAAACAAAATGTTTTTAAGAAAAAAATTTCCTAGGTCGTTATTTTTGAGTTTACATTTTTTTTAAATATTGTTTCGGGGTTTCATCCCTCTTTTTTTCCTCAAACAAAAATCCCCTAGCTTAAAAGCAAAAAGAAGGCCCTCTTTTTTTTATTGTATCAGTCACATGTCTCTTCAATGGTTCTGGTAGAAAGAAGCGATTTCTTAGTTTTTTGATTCGATATTATCCACGTCTCCCGAAATATTTCAGAAGTAGTAGTATGGAGTTTGTTTGACCACTTATTTTGTCCGTTGTTGTCTTTTTTCGTCGTTTTCCCCCTTCAGCGAATTTAAGAGGTTGCGGATAGAGTCATTTTTCGTTCATGTCGTTCACAGTTCCTTGAATTTCGTTAGTTTTAGTGTTTGGTTCAGAGGCCGTTTCCCATTCTCATCAGTTTGCATTTTAATTTCTCGATCAGAAGCTTGTAAACCTTTACAGCTGATTGAAGAAGTGCTAATAGCAGTGTTGATAGCATTTTAGTTGATTAACAATCGACTGTAAAAGATATGTTTATCAACATATTTTAACCAATACAAACAGGAGAGAAATTGCACCTGATTTTTATTATTAAATTTTTTTTTTGGTCATGATTTATCAAATCAACATTAAAAAACTGTTTTTTGATTTATTTCAATAGTTCGAAAAAAAATGTTATTCTTTTTTTTTTTTTATTTTGGGTTTGAGTTTCCAAATCTCTTTTAATAAACGTTTTGGTGACTGTTAAAAATTTTTAAAATTTTTTTAAGAACCTATTTGGGATCAATTTTAAAGCTTAAAAAGACATCGTAATTTTTTGGGGAAATGTTCAACCCCACAATGATTTCCTTTTCCATCTGTAAATTAAAAAAAATAGAATCCCTAAAATTTCAAAAGGTAAGGTTGAGGCCCCTTTATTGAGCCCGTTCTGACATACTGGAAAATGCACTCTATCCAGCCCCGTTCACGGCTAAAACAGATTTCAAATTTTTAAACATAAAAGGTGATATTTTTTGATTTTGGGCCCTCCGCAGATTTTTCTTACTCGGGTTTTCATGGAAAATTCAATGAAAAAAAGTT
>NW_026857254.1:0-36891 GCF_026571515.1 Ruditapes philippinarum
AAAACACCAAAGTACGGGTTGTCTTTGGTCAGTAAAATACAGAATCGTAATCAGTACATTATTTCTACTATAAATTAAGAAGAATTGTGATCATACCGTTTGTTTGCTAAGCTTCTTTATGTGACGAGGAAGACAAAGCGAAGTACATACAAGAGACATATTGCTCAATTTTGTTTCTACAGTCTAAGTCTTCTTCTTTTACAAATTATTTAATGAAAAGGGGGGAAGGGAAGAAATGATGCTAATAAAGTTAATTATAATCTAGTCAATATATTGTCATAATTTTGTAGGAAAAGTAACGTAAAATTTGTTTATAGAGATAAATATAAATAATGATAAAAAAGACAGCCATGTTTTTATAGTCTTCTATCTCATGATATGAAAATACATTTGTGTATGAAGAATTAAAAACATTTTCTTGATATCACCTATATCCTCATTTTCAAACTCGATCATCAATAATTTTAACAAAAAAGACAAACTTGTATTTTGCTGTTTGGATTCATACATTACAAGACGATGAAAGCATTCCAACATTCCGAAACAGATATCAATAATATTTTGCTGTTTGGATTCATACATTAAAGACAAGACGATGAAAGCATTCCAACATTCCGAAAGAGATATCAATAATTTAAAACATGCGCAACAAACTCAGACGAAAGTATATCATGTTGCACTTCAATCGAATAAAATGAAAGTTTTTCATTGGCTCCTGTGTCCGTATGGTTCAGGTCGCTGGCCCCAAAGCAGTTGCCCCTCTACCGAGGACGTTTGGGTTATTTTATGTAAGGTTTGTTTTATCTATCTACTAGTAATATAGAGGAATCCCAGTTGTTTATCATCTGAATAGTGACAATGTAATAAAAGAAAACATTTTTTTTTTAATTTTTAAATATTTTAGTACATGTATTTTAAATATCCCTTAAATGTCCTACTATTACGAACGAATTTCGTAACTTTAAGTAAAACATTTCAGTACGTAATATAATAGATCGATAGATATGTGGTCAGATATTCCAAGGAAGGACAAACATGAAAAATCTTAAATAAAGATTCTTTGTCGAAGTTAAGCTAGTTTGCTTGCATATGTTATTCTAGGTTTTTGATGTATATATAAAAATGTTAGCAATGCTTGCACAACAATAACATAATATTTTTTTTGTAGCTTAGAAGAATACCCATTTTGTAAACATAGACATTAAATTAAAGACATATTGATATTGATGTCTCTTCAGAGTATAATAACTTCTGTTTTACAGTATTGATGTAGGCGTACCTTTTACTTGTTTTTACGTTTTACAAGTAAAAACAGTTGTTATAACTAAACATACATATTGAACAATTCATTTTGTATTACTTATTTAGTTAAGTTCATTTCTAATCGCAATCTTAATTGTTTATTTTTATATACTGAATGTGTTTTTACATTAAAAAAGAATTACTTAAAACAAAATCAAAATATAGCAGGAGAAAGAAAATAACAACGATCAATCATTTGAACAAGCTTGTTAGAGAAGACTGCTTCATAATTGTTTCATTCCGAGTATTAAAAATATGAGACATGGATTTACAGTCTTCGGAACATCATCCGCGATTCCTTTAGAGCTTGATAACCTTGAAATGGACGGTAAAAAAGCGTCTCGGTATAGCGTTGAGGTGCAGTCCCTGGAACGTCGTACTTTCCGTTCAGATTTTGTTGTGCACACGAGCGGTGATACCACCATGCCCCATGATATTCTTCAGCACAATTTGTGGATTCAGATTGATCCTGATCTTTATCAAATGTTGAAAAGGCAGCTCCATACTGCTCATACAATGAATTGTCTTTTCCCAGAAATGAATACAGATCTGAAATATAGATACTACAACCCTTGAAAAATAATAAAAACATTTACATCTAATCATACATAGAAAGTTTAGAACTTTTTGAACTACCCTAGCCATTTTAACGCGCATAAATACAACACAGAATTGAATAAAAATCAAAAACATTGGTCACAAATAACAAATCAAAGCAGAAAAAGTATAAACAATTTTTCTAAAAAAAGTTCAATAGTTTCTAAACTACCGACTGATCCGTTTCCGCGGTTAAGGTAAAGTGTATAATATGGACGCTCTTCTAAGTAGAAGTTTTTGTAGACATCGTATACTTTTGTCCCATCACCAGCAGTGAGATCAAGTCTTAGTTCTGATTTGCATTCCTGTGTCAAAGATGTCATTTCCTGGACATACTTAAGTCCTGTAAAATAATGAATATTTCTGTTTTCTCTTTAAGATTTGTACCTTTGAAAATAACAACTGATGAAGTACAATATGATAGCTGATAATATATGACAGTTAGTACTCGTTTTGTTTAGATATAATAACATTATATAAATATATTCATTTTCAAGCAACTAAGACATTAGCGTTTTATCATATTTAGTCATGATTTTTATTTTACTTCAAAGGAACTAATTCTCTTACGGATACCACCCTTGCTATCATAAAATTTAGTGTTAATCTTTTAAATCGGCATAAAATAATTCAAATAAAATATCGACCTGTAAATTTTCATACGAGCTTCTACTAAAGACCCTATATGAGTTCATATTTATTCCAATACTGTTATAACAATGTTTTAAAATTATATCTTACATACTTTAAAAGCACTGTCCACATACCTAACCAAAATTCATCATCCAAATCACCAAACCCATACTCATATGCATTGAAGTTTCGATAAAAATCAACAGAACCTCTGAATCTGTTCTGAAAAACCTAGAATGTTTTTAAACTTATTTTAATTCTGAATTTAAATTGCCTTTCTGGATTTTGATGGTACAAATGTGTTTAATTCAGAGTTTTGTTAAAACTTATGTAAAGTTTTTGTCATATCTTTTGCCATTATTGTTAATGAACGCAAATTTTTCCACACACAGAAAATATGACAATTCTCGAATCTGAGCATGTATCAATCCAGATTCATGTAATAGATTTTAAGTTTGTCTTCCGATCTTCAGTCTGACATTCCCTCCTTCCGGGCATTTTTTTAACAACACACCAACAGAGTATTAAGAAAAACCTTCAGGTATAGTTTTTTTTGTTTTAGCTATCTGATGAAACTAAGGCAAAAAAGTATTTTAATAAATTTACTCGACAACATCTATCTCGACCTGTGGACGCTGAGGAAATCCTGTACCATGTTGACAGTGAAGTATTTGTTGCAAACTACAGACAATGGAACGTCGTCTCTTGTTAAAAGATAAGAATATGTAACATTCGACATGAATAACACTTTGAGCATGCAAAAGACAAGGGCTAATAATAAGTTTATAACCACTACGTCTACCGGTAAGTTTTTGTTTTATTTTTTCCTCCCATACCTTCGCGATATGGGTTTACTATATATTTAAAATAATCGATCAGGGCTTGATTGGATATGAGGCTCAAAGGTTCTGAAAGTGAATTAACCTTGTAGACCTTTTGACACTGCGATGGTTTTATTGAAGCGGAAGAAGCAGTTCGCATGTAGGGCAAAACAATCAATAACGAAAGGAAAGATTTTATCAGTATTCAGCAACTTCATTTTACAGAATTTGATATTTTCTTAATGATCTTCCTGCATCAACGCATTATAATTGGATTTTTTAATTCATATTTGAAAGATCCTGAATGATGCATTCGATTCTGGCAAAAGGACCTTAGAATTATCTATTGCATATGAATGTGCTAAATGCGTCACCTTAAATGTACTCGTTAAAGGTGTCATTACTGCTAGTGTCATTATTGAAGTAATGATCTCCTAAATTAGATGTCGTCAAAGCAAATTCTATAGTTGATATTCTCCTTCCCTTCTTATACTTAAAGTCCTTAATAAACATGATTTCAAGTTATGTCACCCAGAAAACAGTAACCTTGGCATTTTTGCATGACTAGTGCTAAGTATGTAAAACGTAGTTTTTATTTCTAATAGATAAAAGAAAATATGCGGGACTAGCAAATTCAATTTTTCAAATGCGCATACAAAAGTCCTCATTCTAAATTTCATTAGACGACTTTTTCATCAGTTATTTAAATTGAAGCAACAAGGTGGTTAACAATAAACTTTATTATCCGTGCAGCAATCCTGGCCAGAAAGCTATACAGTAAAGCTCTTTTGCTTTGTGTCTATGAACTTCTACTACATTTTTATGTCGGGCGATGATCTTTTGCCCTTCGCAGATTGTGCATGCGCGAGAAAACACTATGTCCGGTGTCGCGTAATTATCACACGCGTGGTAATATTACCACGCGTGTGATTATTACGCAGGGTCGTAATTATCACACGGTTTGGGGTAGTGCCGTGATAATCACACGGACGGTATTATATTTACACTTAATATTCTTGAATTATATATCATTTTTTTCCTAAATGATTTCCGCGTCTAATGGTGTAAATTTTATTAAAAAGCTATGATTTTCCACCGCATAGGGGTATCTTAAAGTGTAAACTTAAGACTGAAAACGTTCTTTTTAAATATCAGCGTGCAATCTTTCGATACAGACAGTAATATAAATAATGCCTGATGTAATTGAAAAATATTTTTCTGTTTAGGTTTCTCTGTCTTAAAATAGTAAAAAAAAGTCTGTTTCATGGATTTCCCTCCGTTTTTTTATTAATATTAGTCCCCCTTTAGAGCTGAAATATGTTAAGTCTTATTTGATGCGCTTTAATGGTGTGTTTGCATGCAATTAAAGATAATAGTAAAAATCCAAAATTAAATGAAAAGAATAAATAAATAAATTTTAATAAATAAAGGTAGGTAGGTAGGTAGGTAGGTAAATAAGGCACAATTAAGGATTCGCGCTAATAACATAATATAATATGGTATAATAGTAAGTTAAATTCAGTATATGTTAAAGTAAAAGATGTAAACTAGCTCTTATTAATCACCAGTATAGGCATTTTGCAATACTATAATTGTGCAATATCTGCAGCAAACTGAACAACGCGATATTTTTACATTTCTTTTTGTTTTTAGTTTTTTTCAACAATCCGTGAATTCCTTTTGAGAACATTGTATACACACATTCGCATCCAACAGGTTAAGTATAAGACAAAACACAGTTGTGATTAGGATGATAAATGGGCAACGGTAATTAAATATTAAATATATGTACAAATGAACCAAAATTGTTTAATTCTGAATATAATTGATTATTGACAAAGTTACGTCCCCTTTATAAAACTACCTCATTAAATAACTGTTCACGAGTGTATTTTTTATTTAGACTGAATACATATATAAAGTTATATTTATATATCTAGTGCTTGGAACATATGAATACATACGTAAAAGGGAAGGGAGTTCAATAAAAAGGTTATTAGTCACGGGGTTCTACTGACTATTCAAACAACGTTGACACAAAATTTACAATTTGAATTTTCAACTGTGTTCAATAGTTTGTGGTTCTGTTCTGTGACCAGCGTGTGATTATTGTGCGACAGCGTAATAAGGGCAAAACTGATTAATGTGCGATTATCACGGCACTACCCATAACCGTGCCCACAGGAACTTGAAATTCTATCAATATTAATCTGTTAATGATAATATCCAAAATATACCCCCTATACAGTTTAAATATACTGTATAGGGGTAAATTTTGGATATTATCATTAATATTGATAGAATTTCAAGTTCCTGTGGGCACTGTTATGGGTAGTGCCGTGATAATCGTACATTAATCAGTTTTATCCGAATGATAAATGATTATTATTTTCTTCTAAAACTAGTTCTGCGTTTAACGGTATTTTTTTAGAATTCTATTATTTGTATTACCACCCTTCGTTATGATCACACGGTTGGGAGTAGTGTCGTGATAATCACACGTACGGTCTTATATATACACTCAAAATAACACGAAATATATACCATTTTATTCCTAAATAAATTCCGCATACAATGGCATATGCGAATGCTATGTTTGCCCAAAACGCGGGAATGTACTCAAAAGCTCATTTTACTGATATTTTCATGGATATGAGCCGTCATTTTCATATGAATACATAGAATTGTGTTTTTATTTTTTCTGGTATATAGTTTATAAATTAAAAAACCCACCAGACGTTAAAAGATATTTGATTTAGTGCAGTTTGATAAAGTGATCAAGATTATATTCTAAATCAAAGCACTGCAAGCACTGAGGTATACATTTGCTTGACATTACGGCATCCAGTCTTGCATGAGGATTTTTCAGAAAATCATCATAAATTACTGTTCTGGAACAATAGATATTTTATTAAATAACAAGAATTTGTAACAAAAGTACCAACGTCCCCCGCCTCGGGGAAGTTATATGAAGCATAAAATTGTGCTATTTCAAAAGATTGAGGTATGGATCTTAGGACTTTCAGTCCAAAATTATGATCAATGCTAGATCTGCAAATGCAACAATAAATTTATTAAAGAAATAAAATGAATGTTAAGCTTTGACCTCTAAGTGTGACCTTGACCTTGGAGGTAGGGGTGCAGGTGTTGTGCATGACATATCGTCTTATTATTGTAACCATTTGTACCAAGTATTTTCAAAATCCCTTGAACTATGAAGAAGTTATAGATGGGACACAAAATGTACGCTCTAACAGACTATGTAAATCTTTGACCTCCAAGTGTGACCTTGGAGGTAGGGACCCATGTTTTGGGCCTGACATATCGTCTTATTATTGTGATTATTTGTGCAAAGTATTTTTTAAAATCCCTTGATCTATGAAGAAGTTCTAGATCGGACACAATATCTACCCTTTAACAGACTATGTTAACTTTTGACCTCAAAATGTGACTTTGACCTTGGAGGTAGGGATGCAGGTGTTGCGCATGACACATCGTCTTATTATAGTGACTATTTGTGCCAAGTATTTTCAAAATCCTTTGATATTTGAAAAAGTTATGGAAGAAGTTATAGATGGGACAAAAAATGTACCCTCTAACAGACTATGTAAATCTTTGACCTCCAAGTGTGACCTTGGAGGTAGGGACCCATGTTTTGGGCCTGACATATCGTCTTTTTATTGTGATTATTTGTGCAAAGTATTTTTAAAATCCCTTGATCTATGAAGAAGTTCTAGATCGGACACAAAATATACCCTTTAACAGACTTTGTTAATCTTTGACCTCCAAGTGTGACCTTGACCTTGAATTGTTGCGCATGACACATCGTCTCATTATTGTGTGTAAAAGTTATGGACCGGACACGAAATATACCCTGTAACAGACTATGGTAATCTTTGACCTCCAAGTGTGACCTTGACCTTGGAGGTAGGTGACCGGTTGTTACGCATGACACATCTTCTCATTATTTTGAGCAATTGTGGCAAGTATTTACAAAATCCCTTCAAAGATAAAAAAAGTTACGGACCAGACACGACATACGAGGGTTGTTCAAAAAGTAATAGGACTAAGAGTCTTATGTCTCCATATTCCATTAGATTTTAAATCTTTTCATATCCACGGCAATAGTTAATTGTTTTCTACAACTTCAGCATAAGTTTATTGAATTATTGCGCTAAAAGCGTGTTCCCTGTGATATTAAATAACCATGGTAACACGCACCCAGCGCAGCGCATCAAAAATATTTTGACGCTAATTTGTACTTTCAGTTTATTCATAATATGTTGTATTTTCCCCCTAATATTTCACCAACACATTTTATCATATTAAAATGTCATGTTGTCCAAATTTGACGTCATTCAGACAAGAAATCGCTAAACTATAACGTTTTGAACAGCAGTGATAATCGCGTTAAATGTAGAAAAATGACGTTCGTTAAAAAACTTTAAATGTGTACGATCATTAAATTTTGCCAACAGATAGGCCCTACTCCTTCAGCTACGTATGAAAAGATTAAATTTTCACAGAACAATAATAAGGCAATAAGGACACTCGTTTTCAGCTGGAGAAAGCAGTTCAAAGACGGTGAATATGAGATCACAGACACGAAAGGGCTAGGGAGAAAGCGGAAAACTGACGGACGTTTTAGATGTTAATTGCAATAGCGCTACAAAAGTATCGGCGATATACAGTCCGCGAACTGTCCGGCATGTTTGATGTTTGCATCGGGTATACTGTTTCAGTTCTAAGAAAATTATTGAATAGGGGAAATTTGTTTTAAACACTATTTTATTTTATTAGATATATATATGTGTGTGTGTGTGTGTGTGTGTGTGTGTGTGTGTTATCATTGAATAAATTTGATAATGATACGCGGTAATTATTGGTATCAATTTTTCTCGATTTCGTTTAATAAATGATAGCCTGTGCTCAGAAGAAGAGAATATTTTTCAATTAATAAGCATTTTTAATTTACTGTACATAATCATTTTGTTTTAAGAATGTAAGATGGCATGTGTAAATAAATAATATAAATCACTTTGTCATTTACATTATATGTCCATGCCCGTTTAGCTTCCAGTATACTCAAAATCACGAGATCAAACCGAAAGTTGCCGGCCAACGGGCATGTTTCGAATAAAGAAATGAAAATGTGATTGTTTTTTTAGCTCACCTGAGCATGCTCAGGGTGAGCTTTTAGGATCGATGATTGTCCGTCGTCCGTCCGTCCGTTGTCCGTTCACATTTAGTTGTTAACACTCTAGCGGTCGCATTTTTGCCTCAATCATCATCAAACTTGGTCAGGATGCTTATCTAGTTGATAGCTCGGATGAGTTCGAACATGGGTCATCTCGGATGGAGACTAGGTCACAAGAGCTAAAAATAGAAAAACCTTGTTAACACTCTAGATGTCACATTTTTGCCTCAATCATCTTCAAACTTGGTCAGGATGTTTGTCTAGGTGATAGCTCGGATAAGTTCGAACATGGGTCATCTCGGATGAAAAAGTAGGTCACCGGAGCTAAAAATAGAAAAACCTTGTTAACACTCTAGAGGTCACATTTTTGCCTCAATCATCATCAAACTTGGTCAGGATGCTTATCTAGTTGATAGCTCAGATGAGTTCGAACATGGGTCATCTCGGATGAAAAAGTAGGTCACCGGAGCTAAAAATAGAAAAACCATGGTAACACTCTAGCGGTCACATTTTTGCATCAATCATCATCAAACTTGGTCAAGATGCTTGTCTAGGTGATAGCTCAAATGAGTTCGAACATGGGTCATCTCGGATGAAAAAGTAGGTCAACGTAGCTAAAAATAGAAAAACCTTGATAACACTCTAGCGGTCACATTTTTGCATCAATCATCATCAAACTTGGTCAAGATGCTTGTCTAGGTGATAGCTCGAATGAGTTCGAACATGGGTCATCTCGGATGAAAAAGTAGGTCAACGTAGCTAAAAATAGAAAAACCTTGTTAACACTCTAGCGGTCACATTTTTGCATCAATCATCATCAAACTTGGTCAAGATGCTTGTCTAGGTGACAGCTCGGATGAGTTTGAACATGGGTCATCTCGGATGAAAAACTAGGTCACCGGAGCTAAAAATAGAAAAACCTTGTTAACACTCTAGAGGTCACATTTTTGCCTCAATCATCATCAAACTTGGTCAGGATGTTTGTCTAGGTGATAGCTCGGATGAGTTTGAACATGGGTCATCTCGGATGAAAAAGGTCACCGGAGCTAAAAATAGAAAAACCTTGTTAACACTCTAGCGGTCACATTTTTGCATCAATCATCATCAAACTTGATCAAGATGCTTGTCTAGGTGATAGCCCGGATGAGTTCGAACATGGGTCATCTCGGATGAAAAAGTAGGTCACAGGAGCTAAAAATAGAAAAACCTTGTTAACACTCTAGTGGTCACAATTTTGACTCAATTGTCATCAAACTTGGTCAGGAAACTTGTCTAGGTCATTGCTGGGAATAAATCGAACATGGGTCATCTCGGATGAAAAACTAGGTCACAAGAGCTAAAAATAGAAAAATCTTGTTAACACTCTAGTGGCTACTGTTGTGATCCAAATATTCTGATAATTGGTCTGAAAGTTTGTTTTGATGATTTCTAAGTCAAGATCGAACATAAGTCATCTTGGATGAAAAACTAGGTCACACCGCCCAAATATGGAAAAACCTTGTTAACATTCTAGTGGTCACATTTTCGACTCAATTATCATCAAACTTGGTCAGGATGCTTGTGTAGGTAATTGCTTGGATGAGTTCGAAATCACATGTGAAACTAGGTCACCGGAGCTAAAAATAGAAAAATCTTGTTAACACTCTAGTTGCTACTGTTTTGATCCAAGTATCCTGGAAATTGGTCTGAAAGTTTGTTTTGATGATTTCTAGGTCAAGTTTGAATATGTGTCACCTGGGTAAAAAACTAGGTCGCACTGCTCAAATATGGATAATCCTTGTTAACACTGTAGTGGTCACATTTTTGACTCACCTGTCATGAGACATGGTCAGAATGCTTGTCTAGGTAATTGTTTGGATGAGTTTGATAAGTCAGGTGAGCGATCTAGGGCCATCATGGCCCTCTTGTTTCGCTACATCTCCACAGATGAGTTCTGGTTATAGTTACATGATTCAAGCACCTAGAACATTGTGGAGAATAATTTCAGAAAGAATGACGCTGTTTACCTTTTGAATTTATTTTGCGACGTCATGAACGTCATTTATTTAACAATTAGCGTACCCCTTGTCATTTGTAAGTTGTACAGAATTGTTGTTTTTAAACATATTGTATTGATTTTTTCACTTTATATAGAGGACAAATTCCGATATTCGATTTTTGTAAACTCGTGTACGTAGATGAAAAAATGTGAATAGGAGAGCTACAGTCCTATTACTTTTTGAACAACCCTCGTATACCCTCAAATAGACAAAGTGCGACCTTGACCCTGGAGGTAGGGGTCTGGTTGTTGTGCATGACACATCGTCTTATAATAACAAACATTTGTGCCAAGTTATTTCAGATTCCTTTAATAAATGACAAAGTTATGGACCGGACACGAAAGTGTGACAGACGGACGGACAGACGGATGGAGCCTATTTCTATATCCCCCTTTTTTCTTCGAAAAGGCGGGGGACAAAAATTATGTATCAATGTAATCATTTTCGCGGGATTACAATCCACCAGGGTTTTACATGTACCAGTGCTCTGCCTGGATCGACCGGGTCTCTGCCTGGGTCAACCGGGCTCTTTCGGCGTCATCCGGGAAAGACCATAACAATATTGACTTAAACATTATAAATCATTCATATATGCAGGAAATATTTATTAATATCACAACTAGGGTGAGAAAAAAATGCAGCCTGACTAAGACTCAATCCAGAGACCCTCAGAATACATGTACCATACCTCAGCACTACCAAAAAACCCAGAACCCTTGGAATACCATACTGCAGGTCTACAGCTTAAACATTTTCTCTCATCTTTACATTGACATAACCCCCATTATATTGAAATTTGTCTTTTTTCATTGGAACACTTAAGTGACTAAGTGAATTGACCACCATAAGCTTCATATTGGACCCTTAAGGTAACAGGGAGAAAAAGTGCAACCTGACTGGTCCTCAGCTCAAACCTGTCATGCATTGAATACCATTTCACAGCTCTACCAACTGAGATATAAGGTTTCTTAATTACATATCTTCTCCCCTTATTATTGAACAGCTTAATATACTGTGACATCTCTACCATATTGAAATTTATCCACAATTCAATTCTTGAATAACAGAGTATACTTCTTATAAGCTATATATCACATTTTGCACCAAATATCACAGGGTAAGAAAAATGTGCCGTTTGACCGGGGTCCTCAAACGACAAAAGTTCATGGCAATTTTTTTTGGGTTTCAGGTTTTTCTTCTTTTTAAGGGATGTAACTCATGTTTACTAATTTGTTTGTTCTTATCTGTCTATCTTAGTCATTATTTATATTTAATAACAAAAATTTATCTTTTATATTTATAAACTGAATAGAATAAGATGCAAAATTTACCAGTTTAAGAAGTTCATCAAATAGATGGAGGTCCAGGAATGATTAATATGCATAGAAATATTATTTTTAGACTGTCTTTATAAAGTCCATATAAACTTGGTTTTTCTATTTGTTGCAGCTAGTAATTTTATAGTCATTCATTTAAACCTGGGTTATCAGTTAAGATTTCATCAAAAATATCTTCAGGACTCAATAAATATTTTTTGGTGGTAATTTCAGGGGAAAATAAAACACTATTTATGCGAAATCAAAGCCATGATGCTTGCCCATGGCTAAATGATTCAAAAATATAAACTGAACCAAATCAGAAAAAAATACACTCAAAGATGAATGAGTAAATGTATTTATTTAAATTTATTATTTAAATTTTAACATAACTTGGTCAATTTCAAAACATTAACAAAAAGTATGTTAAGAGAGATTTGTTTAAAATGATATTTTAATTCCAGTGTAATTATTAATTTTAATGACTTTGATTTGTTAAAAAATCTGAGTTTTGTTAGTTAAATATATTTCATAACTACGGAAGCGTCCTGTTGCCAATTCATAATGTTCTATTAAAAAAATAAACTCCTACGTAGGAGATAAAAAAGCCTATTTAGGAGTTTGTAACTCCTACGTAGGACTTTGTAACTCCTACGTAGGACTTTATAACTCCTACGTAGGAGATAAAAAAGCCTAATTAGGAGTTTAAAACTCCTACGTAGGACTTTTAAACTCCTACGTAGGACTTTATAACTCCTACGTAGGACTTTATAAGTCCTACGTAGGACATTATAACTCCTACGTAGGAGATAAAAAAGCCAAATTAGTTTGTAACTCCTACGTAGGACTTTTAAACTCCTACGTATTTGTCCTACGTAGGACTTTATAACTCCTACGTAGGACTTTTAAACTCCTACGTAGGTCTTTATTACCCCTACATAGGATACATATCAAAGTACTGAAAGCACAGAGTTCGACGGACATGTATGCTAGAGTATAACTTAAAATATCATATTATGTAGGAAAACATGACAAAACAAACATAGTGCATTTGCGACCAGCATGGATCCAGACCAGCCTGCGCATCCGCGCAGTCTGATCAGGCTCCATGCTGTTCGCTTACAAACCCTATTACAAGTAGAGAAACTGATAGCGAATATCATGGATCCTGATTAGACTGCGCGGATGCGCAGGCTGGTCTGGATCCATGCTGGTCGCAAACCCACTATGTTGGTTTTGTCATGGCGCGGCTCATATGTGTCAAGTTGTAATTGTGGCAAGCAGCTTTAGTAAATACCTTTAGACTGAAGCCAGAGATGATTTTGTCATTCTCTGCATATATTAAACGATGATTCTGTATTATTTACGTTTAGTTATATTTATTATACACATGTACAGAAAATGTATGGGTTAAACTTTGTTCAAAGTAGGATATACAATGTAATTCATTATTTAACATATGCATGAATAATGCTCCACAAACCGCACGAACAAGACACTTCACTTCTCCCCCTGCCCCCTATAAGGATTTAATCATTTGAAACGGCCGAAAATGGATAAATTGCTCGTTTTGTTCAGCTAGTTCGTATGGAAAACGTAATCGTTAAAGCCTTTTAAAATTTTGATATATATGCTTGTTGTCGAGTAAGTTTTTTTCGAATAGCTGTAAAGCAATTTTTCGGGATACATCGCCAATGCTTACAGACACCTCACCCTAAGACACTGTACACTCTAGAAACCTGAGACACTTTATTAAAAGGTGAAGTGTGGCGGCATGGCCGTGTGACTAGTAGCCTAATGATCGCTAGCCGCATGGGTTCAAACCCCGTTAGGCGCAAGCCGTTGTTTCCTTGAGCAAGAAACTTTACACTCATTGCTAAGTACGTACTGGTTGGTTCCAGGAACGGATTCGAAAGTGTGTCTATAACCTTATAGCTTACTACACAATCAAACTTAAATAAATTCTGTATGAACCAAAGATGAAATGCCCTCTATATTTAAGATTTGAAATTTCGGCGGGGGGGGGGGGGGGTCCTTCGCCGATATACCGGTCCGGAATGTTGAGATTTTCAAAGCATTCTGTATGCATTTCTTATAAAGTCATAAAGTCCTACGTAGGAGTTATAAACTCATAATTAGGCTTTTTCATCTCCTACGTAGGAGTTATAAAGTCCTACGTAGGAGTTATAAAGTCCTACGTAGGAGTTACAAACTCCTAATTAGGCTTTTTCATCTCCTACGTAGGAGTTATAAAGTCCTACGTAGGAGTTTAAAAGTCCTACGTAGGAGTTACAAACTCCTAATTAGGCTTTTTTATCTCCTACGTAGGAGTTTATTTTTTTTTATAGAACATTATGATTTGGCACCAGGACGCTTTCGTACATAACAGTCATAACTTCCTGGAAAAATATTTTGGTGTATGATAATAGAGTAAAACACATTATTTGACACTTATATCATTATTCTAAGAGAAAATATCTAGATAAAGTGTAAGAGTGAGATATAGCATGAATCCAGGGAACTTTGATATACAGTAGTTGCCTAGTTTGCCTAGTTTCAGATGCAACCCTGGTCCTAGCAGTTTGGTCCCATCTGTAAGATTGTTGACAAATTTTATCATGGTGAAGATGGGATCTTAGCTATCTCATGATCCTTGGATCACAAGATCAAGATGTTACAACTCAACAACAGATCACCTCCCTAATGGATAAGATTTCCATTTACTTAATTTGCATTTATTCATAATGATAACAAAACTTTTCTTGAAGGTTTTAAATACATAGTATTTGTATTTAATTGGTAGGATTATGTCATGGTTCATAACTGTTCACTGTTAAGGGGAGAAAATGTGTAAGTGGCCATATAGCTCAGTCGGTCAAGTTATGGTATGGTACTTTGAGGGTCCCGGGTTCAAATCCCGGTCAGGCTGCAAATTTTTTCTCACCCGGTTACAATTGGCGCCCAACTTGTTGCCTTGACTGCATATAGCTAAGAGTTAATTCACATAGCTCTGTATGACCGACAAACTTCAATATAGCGGAGAAGTAATTATAATGGTTCAGAACTGTTCACTATTTAGAGGAGTTGATGTGTAAGCAGCTTAAAGCAGCATGCCTCCAGATTCCTGCTAATGTTCATGAAAATTTTGAAAATGTATTCAAAAGTAAAATATTGTTAAGCTGACAGAGAAAATAATATGCACATTTCAAACGGCACTTACAACCAATGTAAATTACAAAAAAGAGGTCAAAATATGCAAAATTAACCCTTACTGCGTTAGTAACGCAGTAGAAATATGGTGAAAATTACTGAAAAATTGGCCATCAATCGCAAATAACATGGAAATTATTACTTTTATCTTTAGTCTTTTTACTTTTCATAAAACCTCAATACATTTTTCTCAAGTTTTATTTTCTTGAAATATTTTGGCTCATCTGGAGGCATGCAGCTTTTATAGCTCAGACGGTAGAGCTGTAGTAAGGTATTCTGAGTGTCCCGGGTTTGAGTCCTGTTTATGCTGCACATTTTTCTCACTGTGTTACAAAATTACCGATTGGTAGGACTTAAGATTCTTGTGATAATCCTAAATATAATATACTTAATCAAACTGGACTAAAATTATTAAGTTTTTATATGCATTAAACATTTTTAATCTTGTAATTATACAAACGGTGGAGTGACAATCAAAAAAACATATGTTTATGTATATAGAAAATAACTGTTGAATTATAGAAATTAAAAGGTAAATTTATTTACAGAATGATGTGGTTCCTGCAGGATTTTCACCAGAGGTTCGGTTTGTAAAATTTCAACAAGGGGTAAAATAGATGTAAGCGGCCGGATAGCTAAGTCCATAGAGCCATGGTACAGTATTCTGAGGGTCCGGGTTTGAGTTCAATTCAGGCTGCAGATTTTTCTCACCCTGTGACACTTGGCGCCAAATGGGGGACCGTGACTGAATATAGCTCAGAGTTTATATTACATTTCTCTGTAACTCTGTGAAATTCAAGGATGAATTTCAATATAGCAGGGGTCAGAACTGTTCACTATTTAGGGGAGATGATGTGTAAGCCGCCAGATAGCTAAGTCGATACTCAGCAGCGGTATGGTATTCCGAGGGTCCCAGGTTCGATTTCTGCTCAGACTGCACAATTTTCTCACCCTATGACACTTTGCGCCCAACAGGGGACCGTGACTGAATAATAATTAGCTCAGAATTTAATTTACATTTCTCTGTAACTCTGTGAAATTCGAGGAAGAATTCCAATATAGCAGGGGGTATAGAACTGTTCACTATTTAGGGTCCCGGGTTCGAGTTCCAGTCAGGCTGCACATTTTTCTCACCCTGTGACACATGGAAAAAAAATGTGTCCCCTCTCATCATTTTATCTTTTTTGTGTTGTTGCGGTTGAAGGGCCTATATTCACAAAACACTGAAAAAGGTAAAACGGTGTGTGACAAAATAAATTGTTATACATGTATATGTTTCTCATTCTGCCTCTCTTCAAGGGTTTGCTACTTGTAACAACCACAACCAAACAAAATAACAAAATGGCACAAATCAGACACCATAGTTAAGCGATCCTCAATTGGCAAAATGGCAGCTCACTTAAATGCAGTAAAGTGGAGTTCCATTGTTAATTTGAATTGTCATTTTTGTCTAAATGATTTGTTGAGTTGAGAAAACGTTTTGTAACATTTTGTTATCAAAGTTCATGTAATATAATGACGCATACGTACTTAATTAGTTAAAAGAAAGTATATAGATCACATTTTAACAGAATTTGTCCGCCATTTTGAAAAATGGCCGAAGGATACAAGCACAGGGGGAAGACGCTGTGATCTGACATTATCCCGGGCCCCCTCCCCCCGAAGGCCCTGCTACAACCCATTAAAATATCAATGCAAGTTGATTTGCACAATAAAAATTCATAAAAACAATAGTCTGACACGTTTCGACGATTTTCATTATACCCCTATACTATAAGTTATAACAAGGGTACCGTCTTCTGTGCGCTTCCAGCGCTTTGATACTGCCCAAGAAACGCTAAGATGCGTAGAAAATTTAATTGCATCTGCTAAAACAAAATATTCAATAAACCTTACCACAAAAATACACTCCGAATCTATTTCCTATCGTGGCGTAACGATCAAAGTCTAATCCGATATTCCCGTCTTTTCTCATGCCTCCATCAAAGGGGTACGGCTCATTGAATGTTCACAAAATATGTATTTGATGGTAGAAAACAGTTATGCTAGGTCAGAAATGAATTCTAAGTCCTTTCCCATTACACTATATACTAATATATAGACAAGGGTGACAACTCCCATAAGAAGGTGTCTATGCCCAATCAGGGTTTTTGCCTCGCAGTTTTTTACACGATACAGCATAAATAAAAAGGAATTATGCAATTTGTAGTCGAATGATTTATCTATCGAACCAATGTAAAGCTTTTCTTATATCTCTTATACTTGACGAGTACTGGCCGTCAAAGTAACAAAAAACTGTTCATTTTCGCGAGGTCGACATCGATCGTGGCTACGCAGGAAACACAAATTTACACGACTGTTGCAATCGTTGGAGATAATATCACAAGCATTTATCATGCTGGGCAATTAAAAATACATAAAAGTAATCAAAATATACAAATAACCTATTATGACAATGTGATATAAACTCACCTGCGGCTTTAAAATATTTCCCCGTTGGAATTTCTATAAAACACCGCCATCTTGACGAATGTAAACAACCGTCATCTGATTGGTCGATTTATTTCCCGAAAATATACCCGTAAATTTCCGAAAAAAACCTTTAATTTAATATATTCTTCAATACATGTATAACAGCTGAAGTTTAAATCCTATCTTGAGTGAAATGACATTTGTATCACGTCTCTACGAAGCTACAATGAAATCGCATTAACACTTGAACATATTTAAAAACAAACCCAAATATATCACGTGTCAATGAAAAATGAATGTAAATGATTTTGTTTTACTTGAGGTTAGTTTATATGTTTTATACAGCTACCACTAATGAAGCATCAATTGAACACATAAGTATTCCATTCAAGTGTTCATCTGTGGACGGAATAAGTGCAGTATTGTCCGCGATAAAACGGGAAAAAACGACAAATAGTCTGAATAGAATTGCAGAAAAGATGTCAGCGGAGTTCAATGAAACTGTATCAATAAAACTGATTCCTGATATGATGGAATTTCAAAATGTGTTTGGAGATACAGGTACTGCAAATTGAAAACTCATTTTGTTATATGCGATTTAATTTAAAAAAGTAAGTTGCATATTAATATATAGGAGAATGAAAACTAGGCTAGCTACATAGAATAATTTATTTAAACTTTTCATTATAAGAGAAATAGTTCAAACTGAAAAATAATTGATGTCACCGATCACCTTTTCTAGTAATGTGTCCCATGGTTTGAAAAGTGTCCGAATTTAAACTGTTCAATGTAAATAAATGACAATATCAAAGCAATGTGTCGTTTATGTCCGCATTGCATGTAGCTGGCTTGCTAGCTTCCATGTGATAGCTTGTGAAAAATTTGATTGATTAGAAATGAGTACGTTAGAATACTATGAAAAAGGCCTATTTTCATAGATTTTCAGTTTCTGTACTTAAAATAATGAATAAACACATATGTTTAATTGAATTCGTTTTATATAACTGTGTTGAGACCATGAATAAAATAAGCTAACATAAACTAATAGAAACAAAAAGTTACATGTATCTGTTACATGTACTTGTTGAAATGGACTAACATCAAAACTGATCCTAATACTTCAGTTTAGCATACGCCTTCAACATGTTTTCTGCTGAACAGTGAAATAAATGACTAATGTACTGAAAGATGTATTGTTGTTTTTAAATGTCTGATCATGTTTTTATCGAATCGGTTTTGGAATATTTGAATATTTTGTAATACTTGCATAATGTTTATTAGTATATTTCTTTGCAATAAGTTTTAAAAGATTCAGAAGGATCAAGCTATCTGGGAAGAAACGAATATGAGACCGGAGAAATGGTTTCTAGTGAAATAGGTGACACACGTCAAAAAAGTTTCATTTTTAAATAATTAAGATCCAATCAAATACAATATCAATGTGTTTTAAAGTTAATCCTTATTTATAGCTGAATTGCTGTGTGTGTTCAACTTTTAATGTGCCTTTAAACCGAAGAAAATATAAGGAAACACACCATATGATTTAAAACACAAATTCAGATTGTTTCCATTTTAAGATAATCCATTGATATTTGGCTATCATAATTATTCATTCAATGTCAACACTATGAATATTTAACAATCACTTTATGTCATTGAATTAATTTCAGTATAATTAAACAAGTTTATATAAATAATAGTCTACAAACTAAAATAAATCACATTTAAAAATGAAAGGTGTTGCACAGCAAAAATTGTTTATCATTTGTTATGAAATATTTCGTATTTAGATAATGAAAACGACAACGGAAATCAAGAGGAACAGGTCAATTTCATTATAGACAAAAAATATACACTTGTACATACAGATGAAACGGACAAAGAAGTTGAACGAGGACATGCAACACAATGGTTGTATGATGAAGAAATGAAGGAATATGTAACGGAAAATGAAGAATCAGAAAGGAACATTAAAACAGTTACAGAAACATTTCATACCATCAATCTTGGACAGGTAACTTTATTATCAAACTGAAAAAATTATGTTTTTTACAACATCACTGAATTTGAGCAGTATTTAAAATTCTTTAATACAATGGAAGAGCTACCTTAAGGTAACCCCACCAAGCGATTTCAATTTAAATGTTTTCCCTTACAAATTCAAGTACATTGTATTATAACAATATGCTGCTCTGGATTTGAACATAAATACATTTAAACCGGCAATTAAAAAAATTTAAAATGCAATTTTTACAATGATAAGCATAAAGATGCTTCGTACTACCTGCTTCGCTTGTTTCTTTTTTATCTTAACTTTATCCGTCTTATCAGTTATATGATAGCATGCTAGTGTTGTTATTACGTACTTAAATCAATGAAAAAACATGTTTATTTTGAAAAACGAATTTTAAAGAGCTGGTGTGTGATTGTTCAAGAATTTCATACTATATTTGATATACTTCAGACTCGTACCTCGGATGTGACAGGTTATGAGGAAACGAACGAGAACATATTAGGTATTTTAGAATACTTACTTGTTAAATTAAGAGTGAATAAAAATGCTTTGTCGATCTACACTTATCCATTCTCATCTGCTTAAAAGCTGCATTCCTCAAGATGAGCTAAATTATGTCAAGAATTTAGACTTGTGAAAAATGTATCAAGATTTAACGAAAACTAAAAAGATTCAAGTGTCAAGTTATAATTTACATGTTATGTCCGAGTTTATAATGAATTTACTGTATTTATCACTTTATGTCTACTTTATGACTAACACAATAAATACTTTTTTGCATAGTTCGACCCTTTTTGGAAAAATTAGTATGTGGAATGTAAGTGTTGTTGTATATCTTTATTATCTTAGACAACTCTTTATTAGCCCTAAAAATGATAACAAGCCATGGTTCGTCGTAGGGTACGTGAGAATCTATTTAAAAATTCCTTCATTTTCAATTTTTATTTTACATATTTATTTTCATTAGGAGGTATGATCAAAAATTTTTCTCGGCCCGATGTACTTCTAGCCACTATACTGACATTAAAACACGATACGTCGATACCGATATGTTATTGAAAATTACTAACCAAGTTACACGCGGTTTTACACAAATTAAGTAACATAAAACGCGGTTTGATAAGTAGAGGGGTGTGTCATTTAGACTAAATGGAGAAAGATGAAATCAGAGTCGTCATTAAGTACCTCTGTAAGAAAGGCCAAGGAAATCCAAGAAGACTTCATGGATACACTTTGGAAGGGGTCCCGTGAAAAAATGGGCTGCTGAATTTAAGAGGGGCAGGGAGAGAATTGGAGATGATGAGCGGACTGGGCGGCATAAAGGGGCCACTAACGATGAAACTGCCGAAGCTGTGCATGATCTGGTTATGTGCGACAGAAGGCGAGGCGTGCTAAGCATTGCTAGGGAAGTGGATATAAGCTTTGGTTCAATTCAGGCAATTATAACTGATGTCTATGCCATGTCAAAGGTTTCCGCTAGGTGGGTCCCCAGATAGTTGACTGACGACTAGAAACGGACCAGACTGGACATTTCAAGATATATTTTGTCTCCACACGAGGATGAACCTGATTTTATCTACCGGATCGTAACTCAGGATGAAACGTGGGTCCATCACTTCGATCCAGAATCCAAAAAACACAGCATGCAGTTGAAACACCCTGGCTCACACCCTCCGAAGAAATTCAAGAGGGTGCCATCAGTAGGGAAGACGATGGCTTCAAATTCTTCGGACGGTCAGGGGATAATCATTATTGACTTACTTGAGGAAGGTCGTACCATAAACGGTACGTACTATGCAGTCAAATTGAGATGTCTGCGTCAAGGAATTGCGCGCGTAAAAGGAGGGGCAAACTGACTGAAGGCATTCTGCTCCTGCACAACAATGCGCCAGCTCACACATCCCAAGTTGCGATGGCTGCTGCAACTGACTGCGGCTTTGAAATTCTTTCCCCATAGCCCATATTCACCGGACTTGGCCTCCTCTGACAACCTGTTTCCGAAACTGAAATGCAAGCTTCGTGGTAGATGCTTTTAAGCAATGAACGTGTCATGGAGGCGGTCAATGAGTTCTTTAAGGACAAAAATAGAGAGTTCTTTTTTGAATGGTTAAACAAGTAGGAACACAGGTGGGCAAAGTGCATTGATGTAGAGGGCGATTATATTGAAAAGAAAGACCATTAGTTGGGTACTATGACTACCGGAAGTACATCGAGCCGAGAACTTTTTTATCAATCCTCGTACGTTCCCAAGATAGAAAAGATGACTATTTATTATAAAAAATATGACCTGAATCATAACACTAGAACGGAAAATATATCCGGTATATTAATCTAAAAGAAAAGTTCAACATGCAGTTCATACATTGTTAGCGAAATGTCACGTTCTAAAATACACTTTCTTCACATAAGCCATAAGAACGAATTCACAGATCGATACCCTAATATTAATGAAATGGATTTATATTTATATATATATATTATTTTAAATAAGCATAATAATATTGAATTCAAACTCATTATTAAAATGCAAAAGATATGCTTAATCAAAGTTTTACCGATCCTGTCGTGAATAGTTTATTTATAAGATGTCTAAAACGGAAAGTAAGAGACAAATAAGTAAAAAGACCATGCGAGATCAAATAAGTTAAATACCAATAAATTATAATACATGTGTATACATACGCATAAATCGCACTTTTTTACATTAAACATACTTCACGAATCTGTTTCAAACGTCTTAAAACGTATGTTATATATAGTTTTAGAATACAGCATAAAGGATTTATTTAAATTTGGCATGGTCTTAAAATACAGTACCAGAATCGAAAAGAGTCGGGGGAAACCGTCCTTGTTTTCTAGTCATATGCCCTTTAATTGGTTAAGTTTACCTATTTTAAGGGAAGATAATTCACAAATATTTCCGTATTGAACAAATGGAACAAAAATATCTAATGAATTTCAATTAAGTTTTGTATTGTGACTCAGAATTGAGTGTAACCATTAGCAGTGAAAAATAAGGTTTGATTTGTATCAGATATTTACGTTTAAATGATCTAAATAACAAAAAAGGTCAAACGTTTGTAATGTTTTTACTAAATATTTGTCATAGCAAAATATACTATGACAACATTTGTTTACAAATTGTAGGATACTAGGATACGACGCTGTTCAGACTCCCATCCCTCATATAAGATTTATATGCCGTTGTAATCATGGTATTATTAATTTGCTCTCAGACTGATGATTTAAAGCAACCGGTCGGCAATATATTAAAATTGAAATTTCATAAATGTCTGTTATTGAAAAGTATAGAATTGTTGATATTTTGCTTTTTTTTTATCAAATTAGATAGAGCAATGATGAACAAGTCCCAACCAAGTGGAATGTATAATAAACTTAAAGGAAAATTATTTCTTAGCAACAAAAAACAATTAATTAATGAAGCCGCTGGTTACTTGAAAGAAGGTTTAAAAGACTGCATCCTAAAATTTTCAAAAGAAAATTTTAATCAACTTCGTTTAAAGGTTTTGAATAAAGGAATCACAAAGGAGTGTAGCAATTGCCGACTTGACACATTATTACCAGTGCACTCAAGCCAATATGATCGATGCCCACTAGGTCAAATGAACTGCAACTGTGGTTTTCCTGCTGACAGGTCAGGTTACCATGCCCTTCTAATTTCTGTGACGTCATGTATGATGAAATTATTAAACAACATCGCACTTCATCAGACCGTTGGCTTGCGACTTCAGATGAGACAAATTGGCATCAGAATCATTGGGAAGTTACTAAATTCTTTTTATCATCAAACCCAAGTACAATCAGAACTTGTGAACGTATCGATTGTTTGGAGTGTGTTGACCTGTTGGATATTATGATTAATAATCTTGCATTTCAAAAGGAAATATCCTGCCAAATTGATTCCCCGTCTGACGTTGTCTCAAAGGTATTTTCACAAACGTTTTTTCCTTAATGTAAATGAAAAAGGTAAATTAAAGCAGCAATTAACTTGTCTGTTGGTATTAACAATTAACTGGAACCAACTCTTGATTCATTGCATGTATTCCTAGTCCGAATACTAGGGTGTATATTTGCAATCGTACAGTTTTCCTCACATTTACAAAGCAAAAAACGTTCGGGATATATTATACATGTTAAACATGTTTCTACAGTAATACGTTTTTTACGTTTTACTGGATTTATATTTGTGTGTACCATTTCAAAGCGTGGTGAACCGTCTTAAGGTCAAGGGTTAAGAATTTCATCGGCATTTCACACTTTTCTTTTCCAGGCAATCTCCTATCTAAATAACGAAGTCTACACAACTGACGAAGACATGTTCCAAGATTTCGTACATTATACGGTTACAATTTTGAAGAGTATCATTCACCAAATGCCAAGCACACAAATAGCTGTGCAGAATCTTCAGCAAGTTAGTATATTATATGAATTCCCGATACCAATTAGTTCTACTCAAAGCAAAACGTTAAACAAAAAAAAAAAATAAGTGTTCAAGCTAAAATAGTCAAACCAATCTGATTTTTCTTTTCAGTTGGAAAAAAGATATAACGAACAGATGTACAATCATCGAGGTTTCCAAAACGAATCGGACAAACTAGAGGAATCTATAAACAAGCGGCAGACATCTTTCACAGGTGATGAAGGTAAAATGGAATGGCTTACTCTCAGGTCCATAGAAGTTGACAATGAAGAGAAACAATATGGCAATACATTAAAAGAAACAGATAGACATTACAAAGATATAGTTTTCGAAACAGAGTATCCGGCCTTATTGTCTAAAGATGAATTTGAGCGAGTCCTAATTGAAGCAGAAACATCATGTAGAAAAATGACAGAAAAGAAAACCAAACCGAAATAACAGAAAGTAAATTACTTATCCTTCAGGATAAAGTTGAATATCTAATTCAAGCAAGCGAAACGTTGGCGGCGCCAAAATCTTGATTCAATCCGAAAGGTAATTGATATAGAATCTTTCATTTTAGATTTTCATTAATTGTTTTATATCAATATGTTAGTCATTTAATTTAAACAAATCTGTGTTCGAACAAATTACTGCGTACCTGAAGGTCTTCGTTTCCATTAAATTAAGTTTTTTTAAGTATTACATGTTACAACAAACCACACAAAAATTATATATAGATTTTGTTGGCAAGTGAGAGATATGGTCTAATATTACATATATTTATATAGCAGATGATAAATTGTTCTAGAACAATATATTATTTTTCTTTTAAATGTTCATAAATACTTAGAACCCTATCAGCATTAGTGAAAAATAATCAGAATCATATTTGTTATTGTTTTAACAATAGTTTTAGTACATACTCTCTTATGGCTAGTGTGCCCATTAGAGACCAAACAGCCACCACTAATAGTTACCAACACTGCGATGCCCTTTTTATCTTAAAACATTCTTTGAAAACTATTGTTTTATTGGCACAAAAATAGGTTACAAAATGAAATACATATATCTTTATTTAACGACTTTAAACTGTATAAAGGCATGTAAGTACTTTGTAGTTTTCGAATTTATATTGTTTTTTATATTGTTTTAATATCCCAGTAATTTTGTTTTACACTTAACGAATGATATTGACTGGTATAAATAAATAACGCATTTTGTTTCGAATTATAATGCCTTCATTTACTCCTTTCAAATGTTTTATTTTATTTCACTTGATACTATTAGGCTGTCGTATATTACTATCTGATAAGAAATACATGCAGTTTACAAAAACAAGGGCAATTAAGTGGTATAATGACAAATCATTCCACCCTCAAAAATTATTCAACAGACTATTACTATACTTTTTAGGCATACATTATATTGTTTGAAGGCCCGCTAATGTACACATCAATAAAGGAGGAATGGATTTGTCGATAATGAAGCAAGGGATAATATTAATGCATAATTTTAGCGATAATATTTATGCATTATTTCATGATTTATTTAAATATGCAATAATGTTTTCAATTTGTTAATTTATCATCAGAGTTTTCTACATAATTATCAAGAAAATGTTTCTGTCTGGGGTCGCTCTACGCGATAAGGAATATCAGACCAAGAAACGAGGTAATGTTCTAGCTTAGTTTGAATAGAAATAAACTTGTTTTGACTATTATTATAACATATCTTTTTCATACACCCATTGTTTTTGTGGATCAACAAATATTTAAACTAGAACCACCAAAAAGCCAGAGCCACGCCCGACGTTTTCTTGTTAAAATCGCAGGGTCTTATTGTCCATCTGTCTTTCCGTCCACACTTACACAAAATTCGTGCCCGAACTGTAACTTTGTCATGCATTGAAAGATTTTAAAATAACTTGTCACAAATGCCTACCACATCATGATGATGTTTCGCGTCTCAGACCCATATCTCTACTCTAAAACCAATGTCACTACCTAAAAGCTCAAGGTCACATTCAGAGGTTAAATGTACACATTTGTCTCCGGACTGTAACTTTGTCATGAATTGAAGGATTTAAAAATATCTTGGTGTAAATGTGTACCATACCAAGTCGACGTGTCGCATCTAAGGCCCATGTCCCTACAAGGTCACAAATATAGTTTGAAGGTGCTCATTCTTACTCGAGAATTTGAAGGTACACATTCGTTTCCGCATCGTATTTTGTCATGCATTGCATGATTAAAAGACATTTCAATATTTGATAGGCTGATAACTTGCATGGTATTCTTCCTTTGGATTGAGTTAGGGTGCTTGGTCAATGTTAGGGGTGCCAAATATGTGTTTGCTTATATGGCCTTAATTTATAGACTGATACATTTCATATTTGGAAGTAATATACCTTGGATGGTCCAGTATATGGAGTCACAATGTTATTGTCACTTGTGCTTACAATAGAATTTTAATACTTTTTATTAAAAAGCCATTGTATTTTGCTTCATGTCTCATATTTAGAAGAACATAAGTATGGTTTGAGTTTGGGGTCACTGGGTTAAAGGTCAATGTCTTTATCTATTTATATTTGATAATTTTTTATTGGTAGAATATTTTTCAAACCTCATCACACATCGATGACATACCAACTTATATTTTGGCAATAACGAAACGTAATGACTGTCGAATTATATCACTGTTTTTATAATTTGTTTTGCAATTAATTTTGTGTCTATAGCTGAGTAAATGGGTAAACCTTTTTTGAAAAACTGTTGCTGACAAGAATCTCTTGCTAGTGTCAAGATCACTATATATTTCAATCAGTCAAGTATATTTCCAATATTTCAATGCGATGTTTCAAAAAGGTATACTAATCTTTTGTAATGTAGACAAACGACCTTACGACCTTAGTATCAAAATCTTTTTGAGCATGGTGAAGTTCCAAAACTACATTTAATAATAAAAACATTTATATTTGAACTATGTTTCAGAATTCGGACCATTCCTATTTATGAGAGAAATAAGTCATTGGTATACATACGATAGTGTAGAATCGTTTGACCTATATTCCCATGAAGGTAAAAGGATTCACTCCGAAAAAGACATATTCTATCAAAGAGGTTTATTGAGCAAAACTATAGTTGTTTCAGGTTCAGCATCAATCTGCAGAAGATTCAGCGGCTTCATAACAGTTAATTGTAGTCGACATCAAGATTTGCCGTTCGAGTACGTTTTTCTGCTTTCGATAAGAGATGTAAAAGAAACACATATACACGATATGATCAAAAATCATATCTTAAAGGGCAAAAACGTGTCGTTTTTTGAGCAAATTCTGTTCCGAGAGTCAGACAAATGTTTGATAATCTTAGAAGGGCTCGAGCAATGGAACCCTTCCATAGCTCAAACAAATAACCAGCTGCCAAAAAGGAATCTAATGACCGACTATGTTGTTCTGGTAACAACAGAGTATATAAACATAGAAAGCATAAAACTTGGGGAAACAGATAAAGTGTTATATCTACAGTCAGACAGATACTTTTAGCTATCTTACAACATTGAAAGCTACATAAAAGAACATTTCTTGAAGACTAAACTACGTTTGACCTTCATGAATGATGAGAAGTGTCAGAGGGTGTGTTTCTTTTAAGAATATCTGTGTATGTATGCAGTGTAAATATATCATCTGCTAAAACGGATGTTTAATTTGCTAATAAAGTGCATATATTTTATCCTATTTCATGCAAATAGTTGCCCCTATTAAAAGTTATAGAAATTGTTCTGTTCTTGTGTCAAAGGACTAAGAATAAATAAAAATAAATCCTTACTATGTCCAAAGGTATGATAATTTGGTTTAGATGGATACAATGATACTAGGTCTAATTTTTGAACATTTTTACGAAAATGCTGGTAGAGAAAAAGCACAAATTAACCTATGGATGCTAGATAATTTATAATAATGCATGTTTAAATAAAAAGATGGAGTGTATGATGAAAATCATTCTATTATACCGTTATCTACATTTGCTTATTATTTCAAGGCTGCTAATAACCAAGGTGATATACTCCTTTCAAAAGGTGAAGACATTTTACACTTAATGGAATACTTTGAAAAAATGAATTCAAAGTAATACTTGATGAATAGAATACTCATATAATTAGACAAGAAATGTTAAGCGTTAAAAGAGACGCAATGATTATTGGTTAAGTGGGCACGTTCTATTCTTAAATGAATTTCGTATATAGTTAAGATTTTCAAGGGGCAGGACGTGAAGTGGTTGCACACTTGGTTCAAGCGAGCGAATTGGTTGCAAACTTGACAAAATGGCAAACACGGCGTCATTTTTTGAAACGGGTGAACGAATTTTTGCCAGGCAAGTAGGTTTCTTTGTTATTTTGAAGTTCATTAGTATGTCTATTCCATAATGCAATATATATGCCACACTCGGTTAAAGGTTTCAGCATCCTAGATTCTGTTTTGACGAAGTTATTGAAGATATTAACTGATCTATAGATATTTTGAAATTTGACATGTGACTGTTTGGTCGGTTTTTCTCCTAATTTATTCGAATTTGTAAGTTTTGAACTGCATTTAACAATAACAAAATATGTTTCTGTCAATGCTGAACAAATGGTTTAGTTCGCAAGTCCGAAGATAACATTCAATACATAAAAATATATTGTTCAAGCACATTTTGGTTGCAGACTTATACTTCAAGCATTGTTGGTTACAAACTTTTGTGTCAATAATGTTGCATGCATATTTTTAGCGAGGAATAACTTATCTTTTTTTTTTAAAAATAATTAGCAATATTAAGGCAATTATACCCGTTCATCTAATAAGAAATATATATACAAATTGTGCATGCGTGCAGATATATCCTGACACAGGGTCTTTCAAATAGATATAAAACACAATATGCTAAATTGAAGTTCAGTTGTGTTTATCTTCATCATTTTTTCTCCTCGATATACTTCTTTTCTTTTTACAAAGTTTTAGGACTTTTTTATATCTTGGCATGACTAACTGTAAAGGAAAAGAAGAAAAAAACAACAAACAGCTTTCATTATTGTTCTTTTTTTTGAGATTTGAAATAAATTTGATTATATAGTAGATACAAACTATATTAACATTGACACAAGGGCATTATTCACATGTTTCTTTAAATTGTTCCTTATTATTGACCAATCGAAACATCTTCTAAATTCCCTAACTCGAACAATGACTTTAAGTAGTTTTGTCACATATCAGTCAATGTAAATTACCAATCGTATATCAGTTATATTATGATCTCATTGTCAAATTAATTTTTAGAATACCAATTGACATATATGATATGTACATCAAATCCGAAATATTGTAAACAAGCATGTCATTTTAACTGTTGGTTTATAAGTACATTTACATACTTTATGTCTAAAGCAACTGCTGATCTTTACATACGAAACAAACAAAATTTCATTTATTGTGGTTTTGATAAACTTTGGAAATTTTGCCGAGTAACATCGTATGTGTGCACATGTCCTTATATTTATGATGAAAATAATTCACTTTCATACAGCAGTACTCTCACATACGTTTGTTTTGTATGTAGTTTTCATTTGCATTTTACATATGATGACATATTTTAGAATTAAAGTATCAATAAATATTTTTCTTCTACATGTATGTGCTATTATTTTGTTTGCAGGCTTTTACTGATGATTATAGTATTGAACTGAGAACCATGTAATTTGAAACATAAAGTGCATACTTGTTGTAAAAGAAGAAAGTATAAATAACATTTATAACAAAAACAAGTAAAAGAACATAAATGTCAATAATTGCCATTGAAAATAGGTTAATAAATATAAACTACTACAATCCTTTTGCAAAGTTTTACTATGGATTTCAATAGAATAAGAATAAGTTTGCAACCAAAAATACTTGAAGTATAAGTCTGCAACCAAAATGTGCTTGAACAATATGCCATGTATATCTCCCCTGTGTAAGAGCGATATTGCACCCTGAAAGAGCATGTTGTAGAGTTCCTCTGTTTTCGCACAAGGGACAGTCTGGTGTTTCTGAAAGTTTCCATCTGTGCAGATTTGAAGGTGTCGGTAACACATCATACACTGATCTCAGAAGGAACTGCAGTTGGTATTGCGGATATCGCCATATATCTGACCATGTAAGGGATCGTTGTTCCAATTCCCATCTCGACCAAGCGCCTTGGCTCCCTCATTCTACTGTCTTTGCTTGTCTGTTTTCTTCTTCTCTAGATTTTATCTCTCTTTGGACAAGACTTCGTCTTTCTTGGGTGTTAGCGTTCTTCCAGTAGCAACTTTTTGATGTACCAAGGCCCTGTCGTCCTACTGCCACTGTTCCTACGATATCTTTACGCCTCAATCTACTCTCTGCCTCTGAAACTGCTTTTGATGCTGACCATTTTCGTCCTATTCTTACTTGGACACCTGCTGTTCTTACTTTATCATCTCTAGATTCTTTGAGTGTCATCACAAGGCGGCTTTTACTAACTTTGAATTCTTCCACTAGAGATGTAAATGGTAGCTGCAACTTTGCGGTTCTGCTGTACAGTCCTACATTTGTAAAATTTGGAGGGACACCTAACCATTTCCTAAGATGTCTGTTGATGGTTCTTTCAAGCTTCGCAACTGTTGTCAATGAAATTTCGTACAGCATAAGTGGCCATGATATCCTTGGAAGGAGTCCATGTTGGTATATCCATGCCTTTAATTTCCCTGGTAAACCTGTCTTGTCGATGTTCCTCATTCCCTCTGAAACCTGTTGTTCAATTCTCTTGATATTGTTTTTGTCACTTAAAGAGTCATCATACCATTTTCCTAAGCACTTGATGGGATTGTCAATTATTGATGGAATGACTTCTCCTTGCACCTTCAGTTCGACTTGGTGTGCTCTCTTCCCTTTCCTTATTATTAGAGCTCTAGACTTCTTTGGCTTGAAAGACATCCTTGCCCATGTTACTGTCTCTTCCAAGGCCTTTAATACCCATCTAGCTTGGACATGGGTTTCTGTAGTGATGGTTAAATCGTCCATGAACCCTCTATTTGGTGGTTGCCTGATGTCAGTTGATGTTTTTGGGCCTCTAGTTTCTCTCTCTCCAGATTTAATAATCATATTCATTCCCATGACAAACAAGATAACTGAGATGGTACATCCTGTAACTATTCCTTTTTGTAGTTTCTGCCATGTTGTTGTAAATGTGCTTGTTGTAAATCGCAGCTGAATCCCACTGAGATAACTTCTTATCACTTTCTTAAAGTGGTCGGGAATATGGTAATGATCTAATGACTCCTGTATCAGCATGTGAGAAACAGTACCATAACCATTGGCCAAATCTAGCCATACTACTGTAAGATCTCTCTTGTTCACTTTGGCCTCCTAAATAAGTTGTGAAATGATGCACGTATGTTCAATACATCCTGAGAATCCTGGTATTCCGCCCTTCTGTACTGATGTGTCTACATAGTTGTTATCTGTCATATATGATGTCATCCTTCTAGCCATAATAGAGAAAAAGATCTTTCCTTCTACATTGAGGAGGGAAATTGTCCGAAATTGTGTGATGTCCTCCGATTTTTCTTCTTTTGGAATAAAACACCCCTCTGCTTTCTGCCAACATGATGGTATCTTCCCTTTCCTCCAAACTACTTTCAGTAGCCTCCACAGGTGTTTCAAAATTTTTGGGCACTTCTTAAATACCTTGTACGGGATGCCGTTTGGTCCTGGTGATGATGCAGACCTGGCTTTCTTCACTACATCTGACACTTCTTTCCATGATGGTTCCTTAGTGTTCATTGATATTTCTGGTTCTGGTACTTTTTCTATCCTATCACAGTTACCTAGATGTTCCCACTGCCTTTCGTCGCTGTGTGTCTCTGATAGATGTTTTTCCACTTCCTCTTTTGTGCTTTTTACTGATCCCGCCTTTGTTCCGTCCAGTGTTGATTTGGTAAACTTGTAGGGGTTGGCAACAAACATTGCTCTCTTCTTCCTTCTTTCTCTCCTTGCTTTTCTGATTCTTTCTGCTCTTTGTAGATTGTTTCTTCTTTCCCTCAGTATTGATCTTAACTCATTCAATCCTTCTTTTTCCTCCTCATTTGCTCTTCTATACTGCTTTGTGACATCATTTATTTCGGTTCTGAGTGTTTGTATTCTTGTTGACGTCTGTTATGCTTCATGTTACCCTGAGTGCCTTCTCTGGTTTTGGTGTTACTTACTCCAAATCGATCTTGAACTACTGCATATACAATAGTTGACAATGCCGATATCTTTCTCTGTACGTCTCCAGTAAGTGTGTTATCCAAGATCTTGATTTAGTCTTCATCAAAGATCTCCCATCTCCTATTATCTGTTGGTGGCCATTGTATGTTTTCTTTCCTGCTGTCTGTTGAAGGTGTCGGTTTTGATTCCATTGCTCCTCCTCAGTGTTGATCTGAGTAACTTCATTAGGTAAGAGGTCCTCAGCACTGTGGTGTGCTTCCTGGCTGTGGTCCTCCATCGTCTCATCAGTGTTAACTGTGCGTTTTGCTGCTTCCCAGATCCACACTTAGTTCTTGCCTGGTGTATCTTCAGACCTTTTAAGTTCTTGCAAACTTTCCCACAATGACACTTGGTTTCTGCCGTTGTTCCAGTCAAAGTCCGTTGGATTAGCCGAGTTGTTACCGTTTAATCCTGCTCAATGGGCCTCACATCCTCCCCCCTCTCGGAAGACCCTGGGGGTATTGCTCTTTATTCTGTTCTGTAGCTTGGTATGGTGTTCCTTCACAGGAACCGTGTGTTGGGATGCCAACCCTTCACACCCTGGTTTCAGTCTTCCCTGAATGCCATCTGTCTCTCCAGACGTCACCATTCTATTCTTGGTTGTCAGCCGGTCTTTCCCAGCAGTCACTGGTAGGTCCAGATTACAAGTTACTTACATACAGTACTGGTGGAATAACTGCAAACACCATCAATGATAGTTTGTGTGTATATGCTCGCTTTTTCACAAACTCATAAGAATTTATAATATATTTTGTATTGCATTCATTTTTTGTTTTATATATGTTTTTTTTTTAAATTTCAGTAACCATAGGTTACCCATTTATTTTTCCCAATAATAAACATATTTTACACACATACAAAAACACACAATACATTCAAACTTAAATTATCTTTTGAATAATTATATGTAATAGAAAGAGCACCGAAACACGAGGCTATCTGATTTGTACGAGGGGGCGTAGCCCCCGAGTATTAATCAGATTGCCGAGTGTTTTGGTGTTCTTTCTCTTTTGTATCATAGTCAAACATAAAATCACGTTCCCTGCTGTCACAATATGAAACCCCGGCAAAAATGAACCAATGAACGAACATCTGATTATGACATTTCTGTCGCTTTCCCTTTCTCTGCCGTCACAGTATGTAAACCCCAGCAAAAATGAGCCAATCAATGGGCATGCTCTGGAGTGCGGGTAACTAATACCCGCACTCCAGTTAACGCACTGTGCATGTATATGTATACGATTTAACCCTGACACATGTTCAACAGAAAGGTCTCCAAACTATGATACAAATAATACATGTTACAAGTACTAATTCGAGTAAAGATTTTAATTTTTTTTAAAATTCTCTGGGAGTTTTTTGTTTTTGTTTTATAATGTAATATATTTTTAAAATTACAATCTAAGCTGTCGATAATTAAACTCTTTATGTCCAACATATAACTAGAAATGTTGTAACATTATTCTTATTTTTCTGTTGACTGTGAGAAAAAAGTATATTTCTACTTTGGATGTTTATACTATTTGATTAATTGTAACATAATACATTTTTAATGAATAAACTCATAATTATAGCATGCTATTTACATTCTTAATTAATGTTTTCCAAAAACACTTCTGATTTTCATATTGTTCTTATCGAAAAACAATTATATCTTCAAATCTCCATTAAAAAAAACAACAACCGACAGTAATCCAGAAATCATCCGGAAGGGCGATTAAGGCGAAAACTTCGCCGTGTATATTCCCATTTCGCTCTCCCAATTGATCAAAGAGAAGTCAACATCGCCGATAAAATCTTAATTCCCAAAGAGTAATTAATTGGCGATGTAAAGAGCAGAGATTGTATCTGCCCATATGACGACTGCTAATTATCATTATCCAATCAGAGGGTCGCTATGCAAAGCGTTAGACCGCCTACTCTAAACAGTAAATAATGAGAGCATCGGCCCGAAACGGGTATAACTGTGTGACAGTTTTGCGAGTTTAATACGGGATTTGGCGATAATTATCCCGATCATCTAAACACGTGCAAATCTTCCCTAATTGATATACACGCGGTGTTTAACCTGAGTAAAGCGATGTGCAATGGGTTTTTCAACGTTAGTCAATTAAAAATAATCAATTTTATTAATGATCAGCGACCTGATTAAAAACTTAACCATAGTTTTGAATAATTTCAGTCCGTTAACATCAATTAAAAATTGTTATGTCCTGTATATACATAACCCACTTATCTCTTTACACCAAAAACAAAAACAGAAAATATAAAATGATACAGGTATTATCTCACCAGTCAATTTTCCAAATCAAAACAATTCACTTGTAAATACATAACCCACATATACAGGAGAGAAAAAAAAATCATACACATTTAATGATAAAACATGCTTAAGGTATCACACTAGAAAAGGTAGTGAAAAATTAATAGTGCTAACAGAAACACTTCATTTTGATGTTGTTTTTTTTAATGTTTTAGACAGCTTGTTTGAAACATTGAACTATAGAGAAGTAAAAAGAAGAGAGAAAAAAATATTATAAAAAAGGATAGAGAAAAAAAACCTATATAAAAGGTTTTTGGTGCCAACTACTAGAGTTTTCGTTAAGCGGTAACCTTACATATAAATGAACTGGTAAGTAATTCTTTCTTGGAGGAATTTTTCAGGTTTTGGTGGAGGAAGAATGATTGAATTATAAACATTCAGATTTTGGTGGTGGAAGAGATTAAAAATAATTATGAATAAATTATAAACATGTAGTAACACCCCTACAAACTTATTATATTTTTTTTTTCAAATTCATTATGCTTGAATGACTGTTTGGACATATATTTATCAATTTTATAACTGGCACACAGTTGTTGTTTAAAAGTTCCTATATCAGGCCTTAATTCTTTTAATATACAGTAATATATGTAATATTTGGCATGTAATATTATTTTATTTATAACTTCATCAAGCACTGCCAAACAATATATCTAACTGACTCCAGGTTTGAATGTTAAGGTGGCATCTATCATTAATATAAACTTGTAGTTGTTCCCAAAAATGTTGTGTTACATCACAGTCATAGAAAAGATGAATCAATGTTTCTTTTTCATTATGACAAAATGAACAATTATTATCATTAATTATATTCATTTTCTTAAGCAAATATTTGTTGCAAGAATTCTATGTTTTTTTCTATACTGAAACCATATTAACTTTGGGTCCTCTGTATATTTGTAAACCAAATTATACAAAGAATTCTTTTCAAAAAAGTCACTTTTATTTATATTCCTTAAATCATTTTTCCATTTTTGTAATGATTTTGGGTACTGTTTTTCAGATTGCATTGCTCTATATATAGAACGGCATCCTTTTTTATCTCTATTAATTATACAAATAGGATTTGGAATAGGTATGTTATATTTATGTTGTTTTGGTAAATCTTTAACATTTTCTTTTCTTAAAAATTCTTTAACTGAAGTTACTATACCTCTATATTCTAAAAAATTAGTTCTAATATTAACTATTGAGGAAAATTCATCATATGTATAAAACTCCCCTTCTTGGTTGATAAGATCTCTTATCAAGAGAATACCACCTATTATCCATCTATTAAACAAATACAAGAGTTTCATGTTTGTTTTATATGTGTTCTTGCACTTTAGATAAATTCCGGGTAACACAGAGTAAGGCTCGTACTTGGTCATAGATTTCATATTTATTATGAACATTTTAAGGTTTTAAATGTGTTGCTGGTTCAAAAAGATTGAAACAAATTACATTATGTTATGTTTATTAAATAAAACGGTCTTACTCCTAAATATATGGTTATAGACTTTAATCCTGTAGACTCTATCCTTTCATATAGGACTAGGTCAAGTGAAAGTGGGTTGAGTGTTATATTTTACAAAAAAAGTCAAAAAGGAAGGGGTGCAAAATCATTTGCCTTCAATAACTGTGTCTTTTGGAGCAATATACCCTCCCTCTGTTAGGAACGTAACTAAGTTGTATAGGTTTAACTGGTAATAATGATTCAAAATCTTTTTCTAAACATGTACATGTATGTATGTCTTGATGCATATAAATATAATATATGATTGTTATTATGACCTTAACTCGCCCTAACTTATTGCTTTTCCATTTGTTCTGAAGAGGGACAACTCTTCCACCACAGTCACGAACTAGTTCTGTTACGCTTGGATTTGTTTTTCTCGAAGAAATGCTAGTTGTTCTCCTTCTGTGCTAGTATCCGTCAGAATAACAAACGAATGTTTCTTAACATCTTCACCAAACCAATTAAAGATAATATCTATCATCTCCTGAATCTCTTCAGTGACCTTATCTTTCCTTAATACAAACGCAAGTGCATGAAACCCAGGTGAAGTAAAAACTATAGATCTTATCAGTTCCATGTGAATTTTCTTTACATCATTTTTTTGTATCAAAAATACCAGGTGTATCTACTATTTCCAAATTTCTGTCGAAGCGGCCAGTTACCTATGAGTGTAAAACAATGTAAAAGATGCAATATCGAGTTTGAGTGAATTTCGATGTATATGTATTTGTTTTAAATAAAAGCTATGTTTGTTTGTTTACTCTT
>NW_026857255.1:0-32496 GCF_026571515.1 Ruditapes philippinarum
CTATTTATTACAGACGTACGTATGCCTAAACCTGATTACCGCGGCAGTATGATGTCACGGAGTAGTGATTTAAACAAAAATCAAGAATTTTTCAGAGAATTATTATCTTTACAAATTGCAGATATGAAATTAAAGAATGAAAATATTTTCATATTGTAAATGTCTGTGATGAGTGATGAGTCAGCTTAGAAAAAATCAAGGTACTATTTTTTGACCTGATTACCGCGGCAGTATGACGTCACGGAGTAGTGATTTAAACAAAAATCAAGAATTTTTCAGAGAATTATTATCTTTACAAATTGCAGATATGAAATTAAAGAATGAAAATATTTTCATATTGTAAATGTCTGTGATGAGTGATGAGTCAGCTTAGAAAAAATCAAGGTACTATTTTTTGACCTGATTACCGCGGCAGTAAGATTTGACAGACAGTTATTAACACTGGGTCGGCATAGCCTCCCCAAAAATTGTTTCCAAGATAATGAAGGGTAAAAACAGTCATTGTTCAGAATATACATGTGCAATGAAGGGTGAGAATAGATTACTTAACAAAAAAGTACTTTTAAGAGGAAAGTATTTGTGAAGATTTGTTAATAATTCATATTACAACATTGATCATTTCAGCGTTTGCAGATTTTTCGTGTAGTTGTTCCATGGGAGGAAGAGAGAGGCATTGTTCAAAATACACCACAGGTTCTATGTTTTATAACAAGATTTGCCAAAAACGAATTTATTTCTTCAGATGCTATGTCTAAACTTAGACAGGTAAATTTCATGAAGTACATTCATAATAACGTTTATTTGAACATTCATTTTATAGCCAGACTATACAAAGTATATTGAGTGCTGTTGTACTCATCTGGCATCAGTTTTTAGCACAGCTTTACAAAGTATATGGAGAGCTGTCCAACTCGCCCTGGTGTCCGCGTTCAGATTTCAGATTAAAGTTTTATTGTAGTAAAATATTTTTACTATAACCTATTTAGTCCCCTACTGTTTTAGCTTTACCCTCCGTCCACAAACTGGATCCCGTGATAACTCATAAAGTACTGAAAATATTTTTATGAAACTTGAAATATGGGTAAATGGCAGACTGGAGGATATGCACATATTTTTCTTTACTTCTTATTTTGAAAATTTTTGTTGCTATTGCAACTTACATAAAATATAGCAAATATAACACAAAAACTAGATCACGTGATTACGCAAATTTTTTTATGCAACTTGAAATATAGGTAGATGGCAGTCAGGGGATTATGCACATCTTTTTTCCCCTATGTTGAAAAATTTCGTTGCTATGGCAACAAAATAGACTAGAAATATGGCATATATGTCAACATTTGTGATAACTCAAAAAGTACTGAAAATATTTTTATGAACTTGAAATATGAATGGATTGCAGTATGGAGATTATGCACATCAAGGTTCACAACTGTAGCACCAAAATATTTTGATTTACCTCCCTTGAACTTAGAATTCCCATGAAAAATGTTTTTATGCCCCCCTTTAAAGAAGATGGGGGTATAATTGTTTTGCTAATGTCAAAGTGTGTCTGTCGGTCTGTCTGTCAGTAGACCACAGTCATGGTTTCCGCTGATTATTTTGAAAACTATATAGCATAAAATCTTCATATTTCACATACTGATTCGCCATAACTTGTAGATGACCCCTATTGATTTTGGGGTCACTAGGTCAAAGGTCAAGGTCACAGGGGCCTTAAAATTAATGACAGAAAGGTTTCAGCTGATAATCTTGAAAACTGTTTATCACAAAGTCTTCATTATCATATTTCACATACTGATTGTTCATAACTAGTAGATGACCCCTATTGATTTTGGGGTCTCTAGGTCAAAGGTCAAGGTCATAGGGACCTTAAATGTCTGAATAGCTTCTGCTGATTATTATGCTCCCCGAAAAATTTCGGGGGAGCATATAGTCCTCGGGTTGTTCGGCCGTCGGTCAGTCCGTCCGTACGTCCCGAATTCGTGTCCGGCCCATAACTTTGTTATTTGAAGTCGGATTTTAAAACTATTTCACAGAAATGATCACCATATTGAGACGACGTGTCACGCGCAACATTTGGATCCCTACCTTGAAGGTCAAGGCAAGGTCACAGCATGACCTTGAAGCAAAATCGTGTCTGGCCCATAACTTCCTTATTTGAAGTCTGATTTTACAACTATTTCACAGAAATGATCACCATATTAAGACGACGTGTCGCGCGCAACATTTGGGTCGCTACCTTGAAGGTCAAGGTCACAGCATGACCTTGCATCAAAATCGTGTCCGGCCCTTAACTTTGTTATTTGAAGTCTGATTTTACAACTATTTCACAGAAATGATCACCATATCAAGAGGACGTGTCGCGTGCAAGTCAGTTGTTAGATCTCATTGAGTAGAAGTGCAATGTAAACAACAGTAACTCTGCCTTGCCTAAGTTTGAAATTATCACATTTTGAACTTTATCTGGGATAAAACTCTCAAAACTATGAAAGATATACTTTTCTGTGTCCAAAACCTAGTTGGGGAGCATTACCCGGTTCAACCGGCTCTTGTCTTGAAAACTGTTATCACCAAGTCTTAATATTTAACATAACTAGTAGATGACCACTATTGATATAGGGTTACTAGGTCAAAGGTCACATACTGATTGGACATAACTAGTAGATGACCCCTATTGATTTCTGGGTCATTGGGTCAAAGCTCAAGGTCACAGGGGCTTTAAATGTCAGAATGGTTTCCGCCAATTATCTTTAAAACTATTGTTCACAAAGTCTTCTTATTTCACATACTGATTTTGTCATCACTACTAGATGATCCTTAATGATTTTGGGATCATTAGGTCTAAGGTCAAGGTCACAGTTGCCTTAAATGTCAGAATGGTTTCCACTGATTATCCTGAAAACTATATATCAAAGTCTTTATATTTTACATACTGATTGGTTATATTTAGTATATAACCCCTTTTGATTTTGGGGTCACTACATTAATGGTCAAGGTCACAGGGGCCTTATATGTCAGAATGGTTTCCGCTGATTATCTTGAAAACTGTTCATCACAAAGTCTTAATATTTCACTCAGTAATTGGCCTTGAATGTTAGTATGGTTTTTGCTCATTATCTTTAAAGCTATTTATCACAAAGTCTTCATATTTCACATTATAAATTGTCATAACTAATAGATAACCCCTATTGATTTTTAGGTCATTAGCTCTAAGGTCAGGGTCACTGGTGTCTTAAATGTCAGAATGGTTTCCGCTTATTATCTTGAAAGCTATGTATCACAAAGTCTTCATATTTTACATTGTGATTGTTCATAACTAGCAGATGACCTCTATTGATTTTGGGGTTACTAGGTCTATGGTCAAGGTCACCAGGGTCTTAAATGTCAGAATGGTTACCGCTTATCTTCTTGAAAGCTATTTATCACAAAGTCTTAATATTTCTAATATTGATTGGTTATAACTATTAGATGACCCCTTTTTATTTTGGTGTAACTAGGTTACAGGTAAAGGTCACAGGGGCCTTGAATGTAAGTATGGTTTTCGCTCATTATCTTGAAAACTATTTATCTCAAAGTCTTCATATTTCACATATTGATTGGTCATAACTAATAGATGACCCCTTTTGATTTTTGGGTCATTACTTCTAAGGTCAAGGTCACTGGTGTCTTAAATGTCAGAATGGTTTCTGCTTATTATCTTGAAAGCTATTTATCATAAAGTCTTCATAATTCACAATGTGATTAGTCATAACTAGTAGATGACCTCTATTGATTTTGGGGTTACTAGGTCTAAGGTCAAGGTCACCAGGGTCTTAAATGTCAGAATGGTTTCCGCTTATTTTCTTGAAAACTATTTATCACAAAGTCTTAATATTTCTCATATTGATTGGTTATTAGATGACCCCTTTTGATTTTGGTGTAACTAGGTTACAGGTAAAGGTCACACAAGCCTTAAATGTCAGGATGGTTTTTGCTCATTATCTTGAATACTACATATTACAAAGTCTTCATATTTCACATATTGATTTGTGATTACAAGTAGATGTCCCCTATTGATATTGGGATCACTATGTCAAAGGTCAAGGTCACAGGGGCCTTGAATGTCAAAAAGGTTTCCGCTCATTATTATGAAAACTATTTATCACAAAGTCTTCATATTACACATATTGAATAGCCATATGTAGAAGATGATCCCTATTGATTTTGGGATCACAAGTTCAAAGGTCAAGGTCACAGGGGCCTTTAATGTAAATATGGTTTCTGCTTATTACCTTGGAAACTTTTTATCACAATGTCTTCATATTTCAAATATTTATTAGTCATAATGGGCTCACTAGTTCAAAGGTCAAGCTCTTTATATTTCACATATTGATTGGTTATAGCTAGTAGGTCATTTTTTTTAGCTCACCTGTCACAAAGTGACAGGGTGAGCTTTTGTGATCGCTTTTCGTCTGGCGTCCGGCCGTCCGTCGTCCGTCCCTAAACTTTTACTTTAAATGACATCTCCTCATAAACCACTAAGCCAATTTCATCCAAACTTCACAGGAATGTTCCTTTGGTGGTCACCTTTAAAAATTGTTCAAAGAATTTAATTCCATGCAGAACTCTGGTTGCCATGGCAACCGAAAGAAAAAACTTTAAATATCTTCTTTTAAAAAAACATAAGAGCTAGAGCTTAGATATTTGGCATGAAACATCTTCTAGTGAGTGTCTACCAAGTTTGTTCAAATAAAAGCCCTGGGGTCAAAATTGGTCCCGCCCCAGGGGGTCATTGATTTTCCCTATATGCATATAGTAAAAACTTAAAAAAATCTTCTTTTAAAGAACCCAAAGAGCTAGAGCTAAGATATTTAGCATGAAACATGTTCTAATGGGTGTCTACCAAGTTTGTTCAAATAAAAGCCCTGGGGTCAAAATTGGCCCCACCCCGGGGGGTCATTGATTTTCCCTATATGCATATAGTAAAAACTTAAAAAATCTTCTTTTAAAGAACTCAAAGAGCTATGGCTAAGATATTGAGCATCAAACATGTTCTAGTAGGTGTCTACCAAGTTTGTTCAAATAAAAGCCCTGGGGTCAAAATTGGCCCCGCCCCAGGGGGTCATTGATTTTCCCTATATGCATATTGTAAAAACTTAAAAAATCTTCTTTTAAAGAACCAAAAGAGTTAGAGCTAAGATATATAGCATGAAACATGTTCTAATAAGTGTCTACCAAGTTTGTTCAAATAAAAGCCCTAGGGTCAAAATTGGTCCGGCCCGGGGGGGGGGGTCATTGATTTTCCCTATATGCATATAGTAAAAACTTAAAAAATCTTCTTTTAAAGAACTCAAGGAGCTATGGCTAAGATATTAGCATCAAACATGTTCTAATAGGTGTCTACCAAGTTTGTTCAAATAAAAGCCCTGGGGTCAAAATTGGCACCGCCCCGGGGGTCATTGATTTTACTTATATGTGTATAGCAAAAACTTAAAAAATCTTCTTTGAAAAAACTGGGGTTAAATTGGCCCTGCAACGTTGGGGGGGGGGGGGGGTGGGGGGGGCCTATTTACAGGTGAGCGACCTCAGGGCCATCATGGCCCTCTTGTCTTTTTTTTCCATAACTGAACGCTTCCATGTACCCATTTATGGCCAGTTTCTAAAACAAAATTACCCATAATGTTAGTCAAGGGCAAATGTGTCGTTCGACATTTTTTGTTTGTTTTTTAACTCCCCAGAACTGAAGGTTCAGGGTGAGCTATTAGTATCAAAGGGGGATGCTTAGTAGTCTGTCGTCTGTTGTCATGTGTCAACATTTATTTTCTCTGAAACTGCTGGGCAGATTTACTTCAAATTTGGTCTGCAACATCCTTGTGACAGTCACACTTCAATTTGCTCATATCATTTCAATTGGCCCCTTTTAGGGGTCAACAGGGCTAAAAATAGAAAAACCTTTAAACATCATCTCCTAAAGTAATTGGTGGATGATCACCAAACTTTGAAGCATTCTTATGTAGTCTTTTATCATATTTGCTCATATTAATTTGAATTGCCCCTTGAAGGGGCCTCTAGAGCTAAAAAAGAAACCTTTAATTAAACATTATCTTCTACTGAACTAATTGATGGATGATCACTAAACTTTGTCTTTAGCATTCTTTGGTAGGCTTTTATCAAATTTGCTCATATTAATTTGATTGGCCCCTTTTAGGGGCTAAAAATAGAAAAAACCTTTTAACATCATCTCCTACTGAAGTAATTGATGGATGTTCACCAAACATTGTGTGTAGCCGTCTAAGGAAGTCTTTTATCCAATTTGCTCATATTAATTTGATTGTCTAGAGCTAAAAATAGAAAACCCTTTAAACATCGTCTACTGAACTGATTAATGGATGATCACCAAACTTTGTCTGTAGCATTGTTAGGTAGTCTTTTATAAAAAAAGACTCCAGTATGAAAAGGAAATTAGAAAGCATGAGTTGAGTTGACATTCTATACTTGCCAGATGTACAGTAACAATGAATTTTGGCCATTTGTGAAAGCTTCCCTTTTTATTATGTAGAAAATATCTTATTTTATGTATAACTTCTTTATTTCTTAACGTATATACTTCAAACTTTAAATATTGTGTTTCTTATCAACACCCACATCATAGAATACAAATAGAAAAATTTTGTAAACACTTTATAGGCTACAGTTTTGATCCAAATATCCTGGAAATTTGTCATAAAGGTTGTTTTAATGATTTCTTGGTGGGTCACCTGTGGTCAAAAACTAGGTCACACAGCCCAAATATTAAAAAGAACCATTTTAACCCTCTAGAGGCTAGTGTTCCAGTCCAAATATCCTGGAATTAGTCAGGAAAGTTGTTTTGATGTTTTCTAGGTCAAGTTTGAATATGGGTCACCTGGGGTTAAACACTAGGTCACACAGCCAAAATATGGAAAAACTTTGTTAACACTCTAGGGGCTAGTGGTCCTATACAAATATCCTGGAAATTAGTCATAAAAGTTGTTTTGATGATTCCTAGGTCAAGTTTGAATATGGGTCACATAGTTTCAAAAATTAAGTCACACGGTCAAATTATCGAAAAACCTTGTTAACACTCTAGGGGCTATTGTTTTAGTTCAAATTCCCTGGAAATTGGTCAGAAATAGATTGTTATTATGATTTCAATGCCATGTTTGATTATGGGTTACCTGGGGCCAAAACTAGGTCACACAGCCCAAATATGGAAAAACCTTGTTAATAGTCCAGGGGATTTTGTTCCAGTCCAAATATCCTGGAAATTAATCAGAGAGGTTGTTTTGATGATCTTTAGGTCAAGTTTGAATATGGGTCACTATGGGTAAAAAAGTAGGTCACATAGCCGAAATATTGTTAACACTCTAGAGGCTACTTTTTTATCCAAAGATCCTGGAAATTGGTCAGAATGGTTGTGTAGAGAATTTTTGGGTCAGGTTCGAAAATGGGTCATCTGTTGTCAAAATGTAGGTCACACAGCCCAAATATGAAAAAATCTTGTTAACACACTAGAGGCTACTGTTTCAGTCCAATTTTCCATGAAATTAGTCAGAAAAGTTGATTTGATAATTTCAAGGTCATGTTTGAATACGTGTTACCTTGGGTCAAAAACTAGGTCACACAGGGATACTGTTCCAGTCCAAATATCCAGGAAATTAGGATTGAGCCTTCATAATCATAAGTGTCATTATGGCTCTATTGTCTTCAAATTTACTAGGGCTAGAGCCCAGATTTTTAGCATGAAACATTATCTAGTGACCCTGTATTCAATTTATACCTTTGGGGTCAAAATTGGCCCTGTCTCAGAAGGACCTCATGTCTTTTTTATCTTGCTATAAAATTGCTCAACTTATGAGTTAAAACCAGTGATATATGAATGTTTTTTCACATGTTATGCGTTTTTTAGCTCACCTGAGCACAACATGCTCATGGTGAGCTATTGTGATCCCCCACCGTGTGTAGTCGTGCGTCGTCAACAATTTCTTTAAACAACATCTTCTCAAAAACCAATGACTGCACAGTAACCAAACTTTACAGAAATGATCCTTGGGTGGTCCCCTGCCAAAGTTGTTCAAATAGTTCCGGTCTGTTGCATAAGTAGGTCACGGTGCTAGAAAAGGTGTTTAAAAAATGCAAATTAAAAAATCTTCTTGTCTGAAAGTACAAGGCTTAGAGCTTTGATATTTGGTATATGATATCACCTATAGGTCCTCTACCAAAGTTGTTCAAATTAAAGCCCTGGGGTCAAAAATGGCCCCGTCCGGGGGGTCATAGGTTTTCCTTATATGTATATATTAAAAACTTAAAAATCTTCTTGTCTAAAGGTACCAGGAGCAGAGCTTAGAAATTTGGTATGTAATACCACCTATAGGTCCTCTACCAAAGTTGTACAAATGATAGCCCTGGGGTCAAAATTGGCCCTGCCCCGGGGGTCATAAGTTTTCCTTATATGTATATAGTAAAAACTTAAAAAATCTTATTGTTTGAAGGTACAAGGCTTAGAGCTTAGATATTTGGTATATAATATCATCTATAGATCCTCGACCAAAGTTGTTCAAATGATAGCCCTGGGTTCAAAATTGGCCCCACCCTGGGGTCATAGGTTTTCCTTATATGTATAAAGTAAAAACTGTTCCCATCCACAAACTTTAACCTTGATCATAACTTTAAAGTTCTTGGTGTATTGTCTTAAAACATCAACTTCTTACGTATACTAAAAAAATAACCCTGTTTTGTATATTTTTAAGACCTGGTAAATTCACTTTTGTATACTATATCAATTGCATTTAGTACTCAGGTGAGTGCATTGGGGCCAATGGCCTCCTTGTTTCTAAAATAAGATTCACAAGCTGGAATTTTGTCTAAAGGTCATGAACTCTAGCAAGAGAGATGTTTGCTAGTCAGAGAATATTATGAAATTATTTGAGGTCATTACCTCTACTGAGAGAAAAGATCTGAGCACATGAGACATTTACCAGTGGACATGTACCAAGATTGTTCAAATTTTAGCCCTAGGGTGAAAATTGGCCTGGCTCAGGGGTTGGGGGGGTCATAGGTTTTCCTTATATGTATACAGTCGAGACTGTCATATGTGACTTTCCAAGGAATCTTCAGGAAAAGGTCACATATCCTTTCGACGGCCACACCCTATACCCGTATACCAGCCACAACGTAGAAAAGCGTCTCGAAATTTTGATTCCCCAAAAGCCATGCTCTATACACGGAATACGTCCATAGCGTAATAAAGCGGTAGGATATTTAGCTATCCATATAGCCATAGCGTAAATCTGCGTAAATCGTCTAAATGTAACGTAACGGTACGGAAAAAAACGTTTTTCATACACTGTGGATTTTCTAATCTACATCTTTACAGCAATTAATTACGTTATGGCGTTTTTACTACAAAACGATTTTCAACAAAATGTACCGTAATGGTTGTACTGCTAACAAACAAAAATACGTTTTTATCGTTATGGCTGACTCTGGAAGACAAGTATGAATTTTACAATCTGTTTCATTTTTTCCCCGTTTAATTCGTTATTTTTACGAAAAGTACTGTAATGGCTTTTCTATACATAATTTTCATAATTTTACTTGAAGAATACGAAAAGTCCGTAATGCATACGCTGTGGACTTTCTAATCTTAATCTTAACAATAAATTACCACAAACAAATTTCAACAAAACGCTACTTAATGGCTGTACTGCTTCAAAAAGAATTACGTTTATTTCCGTTATGGCTGGTATTCGAAGATAAACATGAGTCTTTAAATATATTTCTTTTTTCCCGTGTATTACGTTATATTTACGAAAAATATTGTAATGACTTTAATCAATGACATGTAACACTGAAGAAAACAAATTCATATTTTTAGATTTTTATTCAAAAGATTTGTATGACAGTGTGTAATTACAATACGAATACCATGAAACGCAACACATTTCATCTCAAACATTGACTGTTAACAGAGTAATTGCTAATTAGCACCATTTTCAAACTGCAGACAACCAAATTGCTTCAAAGAGGAATGTTTTTTCATAAATAGTGCTCGTTCATTTTTAACAGTGCATTGATATCAAACATGTAAGTATTTGCTTAATATTATTATACTTTTGTTGATCATTTTTACTGTGACTAAAATTGTACTCATCTAATTTTTATTTATCCTTTAATTTTTTAACTGTTAAAGTTTTTTTCTTATTTTTGCTGCTGAGGATATATTAGCACACCAGTGCCTAATAATATCACTTTTCGTTAAAAGCATGACCAGTAGCAAGCAATTTGCTAACCATATTACATTATCTTTTAGTAATGATTGAAACGACGTTTAAAACAGGAAAGAGTTTACTGAGCCTCAAAATAAAAGTTATGCGACACAATTTATAAGTAATTATAAAAATATATAAAAAATTTACAACACATGTGTATATATTTAATGCATTTCTGAAATTAAAAATAGTAAATATACAAAATATTTATTTTTTGATGAAATTATTAAAATAGCTAAACGACATGCATTTAGAATTTGCTGTTCTTTCTATTTCCATTTTAAAACAGCTAAACGACATGCATTTAGAATTTGCTGTTCTTTCTATTTCCATTTTAAAACAGTCATTCAAATTTTTACGTGACAAAGAAACAGATGTAGCAACAGAGACAGCGACGAACAAGGCAACTTCAGACTCTCGTGGCTAACATAATAAAAAATCAGATGTAGCAACAGAGACAGAGATGGAGACGAAAACCGCAACTCGCGTGGTCAACATGATAAAGAAACAGATCCAGCTAAAGAAAAAAAACATGGAATATTCTCCACATGATGACGTTTGGAAAACGTATCAAAACGAGGGATTTCCTGAAAATTCCTTACTTGTAAATGAGACGGACAGTTGTTCCATGTTAGATGAAATGACCTTATAGATAAAAAAATACAAAATTTACTCAATGAACGCAGACAGCAAGATAATAAAAGATCAAAATCTGAAGATGAGTTTACAACATCTGATGAAATGCCACTGAGACTCCTAATCGATATCATTGATGCCAGCCCTATTGAGTGTTGAGAATTGAGTACCGCTCAAGCCGGTGCTAGTGACGTGAGGGATGTTGCATTTATTCATTATCCCTCATGTACAGACTCAATCAAACCGAGTCTGCAATTTTCACGTAATTTTGTTGTGATTATGCGTCAGAGGGACCACTTTGTTTCCAGATTTTTATACTTCACAACAGCAGGTGTCAAGTGCTGTGTGGCAGCTGTACTTCACTTCAGTGTTGTTATATTTTTCTGGTCCTTCGGTATCATTGATGTCATCACTATTGAGTGTTGAGAATTGAGTACCGCTCAAGCAAGTGCTAGTGAGTTTACCACATCTGATGAAATGCCATTGAAACTTCTAATCGGGATCATTGAAAAACATAGTGATCATAAAAAACAAAATGATCCCTCGGAATCATTAATCAGAACATAAATACATGAAAATTGCAGACTCGGTTTGATTGAGTCTGTACATGAGGGATAATGAGTAAATGCAACATCCCTCACGCCCCTAGAGCGGTTTTTAACCGAAATACATACTACAACCCAACCGCTAATATTCTTTCAGACACCATCACAAGTAGGAAGAAAAACGAGGAGGGAAAATGGGAAAGGTTGGAATTGCCATGTCCGAAAGTAATCGTAAATTTCAGGTGTTGACAGACATAACCATTTGAGATGTAGTTACTCTTTGCAAAGATGCAGTGCATGCTTGTGGACCTATTTTGTCTAGTTCGGGATAGACATGTCATTTATCAACAGCTACCTACTCTACAAGACACCCAGAGATTACTCACAAGATGCTTCAACTGAAGATAATATTTGCACAGCTGTGTAAAGATTCGGTTTAACAGTCAAATATATTTTTCATGCTGTGTTTGTGACATCAATCAATTTGCTTTTACAATATAGCACACAAATATTGAAATGTACCTTTGGTTGAAAGGAGAACTAATTGCAATGTAACATACATTGATACCAACTTTAAATTGTACGGCTTGAGGACTTTAAAAATTGATGAGTCTGATTAAAATATAGCATGACAGTGATAAATGACTGGTTTCGTTTCTAGACAAACATTCATTTTGAAAATATAGTTTTATATAAATACTTTTCAAACCAAGTTGTTTAAGGAAAAAATTAAAAGATCTATGCTTACGTTATGTGCTTAACATGTTTAAATAGTTTGCTGAACAGCTGATTGGTGGATTTTCTGATCGCGTACGTCAGGCAAGTCAATTGGACCCAGTATCCCTGTCGTTTACTTCAATCTTAAATCACCAGTCAGGTTGCCTAAAATGTGTCGATATTGCAGCAAGATGAAAGTTCAGACAGAAAGAGGTCGAACAAGTTAAACAGTGTTTGGATGTTCACAATGCAATGTCAACTTGCACAAGAAATTACAACCCAAATTTATAAATCCATACTGTGTTTGAAGTACTGTAAAACATTTTGTTTTATGTTGTTTCAAAACATAATGTGTATATATATAAGTGATTAGTATTCAAGAAAGAAGTTTGTAAATGGCAATATTGAACAGGTCTTTATGCAATCGATCTGCTGTTATCTAAATTATAACATTATGTAGGATGCGTGACTTATGCTATGTATGTATAATATGTATATATATATATATAATATATATACAATATAGATACATACATATATATATATATATTGCATTTATTGGTGTGTGTGTGTATATATATATATGTATGTATGTATGTATATTGTATATACAGTCCGACCCCGGTTATTCGACAACCCTTTATTCGAATACCCGGCATTATCCGAAGTAGATCGGCGGTCCCGTTTTTATTTCTATATAAAACAATATAAATACGAGCGTATTATTCGAAATGCATTATCCGAATACCTCCTATTTTTCGAAGTAAAATTTCGGTCCCGATTATACAATTATGAAAGAATTTCACACCTATTATTCGAAGCCAGCCTAATTATTATTCGAAGCCAGACTAATTGGCGCAGATCCACTTGCTGACCAGTCAACTTGTGAAAAATATCCACAGTCATGCGTGTAATTAGACAATCATGATAATAACTCTTTGTGTGTTCTTTAATCAACTTTAATTACCGAAATGAATAGCTATGCACCGTGTCCGATTTTGTTGAAGATGACAGCAATAATTTTTATACAATCCGTATATGTGAATTTGTCAAAACATGCAAAACATTTTTTTCATTAATTGCAACGCTACATGAGAGCCTTAATTTATCCTAATCGAAAACACCAGAGTTTAGCTGTAAATACCGTAGTGACGACACGGCCATTATCAAGGCTTTGCACGAAACGAAACGATCGATACATAATGTAAAATAAAATGCAAGTATTTATGTCTTCAATGTCAATACAATAATTTTTATCCATCTTTTCTTAAATATTTATTTTTCTCAATTGATTAGAGGAAGCAAGTGTGTTGTAAACGGTAGTTTTGCGATGATTGGTCAAAGTGGAGAAGTTTTCGTCTATCACAATATTTCGATTTCGATTATTCGAACCAATCGATTATTCGAAGTAAATATTCAGTCCCAGGCATGCACTTCGAATAAACCGGGTTGGACTGTATATAATATATATATAAATTACATATATATATATATATATATATATATATATATATATACATATATATATAAAAAAAAAAAAAGTCGAGCTAATGAATGACCCCCGGGGCGGGGCCAATTTTGACCCCAGGGCTCTTATTTGAACGAACTTAATGGTAGACATCCATTAGAACATGTTTCATGCTAAATATCTTAGCTCTAGCTCTTTGCATTCTTTAAAAGATTTTTGCGACGGACGCGCCCTCAGGCGCGTTCAGAGCTAAGTCATCTACACATGGGATTTCGTTGGCTACACTCGCGCAATGTGTCCTAAACCAATTAACAGCCCAAGAAATAGTACATGAATTTGATCCTTCAAAACTCCCATACTTTGTCTGGATATCTTAATGTCTTCCATATTTAGCCTTTTCAATTTCAAATTAAGTTATCCAAGTTAAAATATGAACGTATATTATTGATAAAAACGTTGTAGTCCCGTAGTATTATTGCGCAATATGCAAATTACTGCTGAAACGATTTACCGCTGTCGAAAAAGTAGGACAGCAAATTATACTACAATAAAGGTGTAACCTCTGAGTTCCAAGACATTATTAGTAGGAAATAAATATTTCTACATTATACAAAACATTATTATTAACAAATCAAATTTTTTTCGTGACTCTAGGATAACTCGCGCATTAATAAAAGAAGAACTATTTTCGTGACTCATACCGCGGGTTTAGCTGAATATTCAGCAGTTATTAATATATTAGATACAGTACAGTTCAATGGCTAGTATAAATATCTATTTTTGAAAATGCATGTAAGACACTTTAAATACCGCCATGTAGTCTTGAAATCATGGTAAGGAAGTTATAATATCAGTTCTACTTCCGATTCTTGTGGTTTGTTTACATATTTTACTAGGTCATGATATGAGTTAACCTTCGATATTCTAAAAATAGATTCTGCTTTACCTGTTCTGATTTTTGGACAGGCGATTAGGAAGTACACATTAAACATGTAATTAATAAACCAGCGGATTGTAATGCAATACTTTTAGAAATGCTATACAATTGTAAGAAGCAAACAAGTTGAAAATGGAATTTAGTGTGAAGTTGAAAAGGACAACTAAACACTGTAGTGCTTAAGTGACATTTAAATTAAAATAAAAACGATGTGCTCTGGCCTCTACATCTTTACCTTGTAAATAAAAAAATCTAAGAAATACACTATTAATTGCTGATGATTTTAACCAATTTTTTTTAATGAGACATTTCCAAGAGAAATAAAAATACAAATGACTTATATTTTATTGTCTGTATGCCCACTATGATATAACACGAAGCAATTCTAAATAGCATTCTCAAATGTACAATGTATTATGTTTGAAGTTTATTTGCCTGAATTTATTCTAGAAATATTGCGTTGATAGTTTTTTTTCTATTTACATATCATTTCTTAGAATAAATCGATAAGGACACTGATTTACAAGTTTGACCAGAGTTTTTAGGCATAAATTTCATTCTGTATTGAAGTGCTTGAAAGTAGAAAATCTGAATTATATCAATTTGGGACACAAAATATATTGCTCTACAAATCTCGAACTTGTATGGAACAAATTTTCTCTGTTATATATTTTGTGTTTTGTTTTTGTTTTGTTTTTTTTTTCTAAAAGAAGCCTTGGTGTCTCTCCGGTTGCATGTCCGTCGCATTCAGTGCTGCAGCACTTTGATTTTTTAAGTTTTTACTATATGCATATAGGGAAAATCAATGACCCCCTGGGGCGGGGCCAATTTTGACCCCAGGGCTTTTATTTGAACAAACTTGGTAGACACCCATTAGAAGATGTTTCATGCTAAATATCTTAGCTCTAGCTCTTTGGGTTCTTTAAAAGAAGATTTTTTAAAGTTTTTACTATATACATATAGGGAAAATCAATGACCCCCGGGGCGGGGCCGATTTTAATTCTAGGAACAAAATTTGAACAACTTTGGTTTTGGACCTATAGATGATACCATAGACCAAATATCAAAGCTCTAGGCCATTTACTTTCAGACCAGAAGATTTTTCAAGTTTACACTATATGTATATAATGAAAATCAATGACCCCCGAGGGCGGGGCCAATTTTGACCCGAGGGCCATTATTTGAACAATCTTGGTAGAGGTCTACCACACAATGTTTCATGCCAAATATCTTACCTGTAGCCTTTGCCAGTTCAGAGAAGGAGATTTTTTTTATGTTTTACTATATACATATTAGAAAAACCTATGACCCCCCGGGGCGGGGCCAATTTTGACACTAGGGTCAAAATTTGTACAACTTTGGTATTGGACCTTCAGATGATACCATATACCAAATATCAAAGCTCTAGGCCATTTACTTTCAGACCAGAAGATTTTTCAAGTTTTCACTATATGTATGTAATGCAAATCAATGACCCCCCCCCGGGCGGGGCCAATTTTGACCCTTGGGCAATTATTTGAACAATCTTGATAGAGGTCTACTACACAATGTTTCATGCCAAAAATCTTATCTGTAGCCTTTGCCAAATCAGAGAAGATTTTTTTAGATTTTACTATATACATGTAAGGAAAAACCTATGACCCCCCGGGGGCAGGGCCAATTTTGACGCTAGGGACAAAATTTGAACAACTTTGGTAGAGGACCCATAGATGATACCATATACCAAAAATCAAAGCTCTGGCCCATGTACTTTCAGACAAGAAGATTTTTTAATTTTGTGTTTTTTGAAATCCTTTTCTGGCCCTATGACCTACATATGCAACAGACCGGAACCATTTGAACAACTTTGAAAGGGGACCACCCAAGGATCATTTCTGTAAAGTTTGGTTGATGTGCAGTCATTGGTTTTTGAGAAGATGTTGTTTATGTTCAAAGTTGACGACGCACGACGACGCACGACGGACACAGGGCCATCACAATAGCTCACCCTGAGCATTGCTCAGGTGAGCTAAAAAGCTTAAAAGTTCTAATACTTCAAAATGGAAAGGGCTACAGCTTAAATATTTCTCACAAGGCATTAGCTTGTTGATTTCTACAAAGTATATTCAAATTATGGTCTAGAGTTGAAAATTGGTCTCTGTTTTGGGGATTAAAGGGTTTTTTTTATTGCAAGATTATATAGACTGTCTTTGTAGGGATAAATTGAGAAAGTGTATCTTGTATTTTTTTCTCAACAGACATTGTTATGATGATTTTTCTGTTAAAGCATTAGAAAATTAAAATGTTGTTGATTGTGAATGTTAATTCAAAACAAAGTCAATCAGAATAGCTCAAATTTTAGAGCTACAGTGAAGTTGATTTCCCCATTTTATAATGGATTCTTCCATTAATTTTGTAACACCATCAGAAAGGAGACTGTGTCATTTCCGAAATACAATGTAAAATATTTCGGTTCTTGACATTGACTTGCACATTTTATTGTGTAAGATATTGCACAAAGAAACGAAAGTGAACAAAAAATGTTGTATTTTTTTCACAAAAGATAGCTGATTAAGATAAAGGTTTAATTTACAGTACGGATATTACTTAAATACATCCTTCTGGTTTGCGGGAAAAATCATATATTTCAACATTGTGTACACCGGTCTTACTGAATCTGCTGAATGAATTATGTCATAATATTTCATTCTGATCATAAACATACAATTCAAATCATTAAATAATGCATATAAATCAGTCCTGAGTCAACATTTTTGCCTCAGAAAACATCTGTATCAATCTGACCTATAAGTAGGACAAAATGGCGGCCTTGCACCAGGAAATTGAGAAATTTTGTAACATAAACTTGTATTTCAAAACAAAGAAGTGAAGATGAATACAATTATCGGTGTGCTTCGTTGAAACAGGTATTTTGTTAACTATTAGTGAAGTATTAAGGGATGACATTCAGTATTTATGTAAATATCACCTCCCGTGATATGATTTCTAAAATTATACATGTACACATGTGTTATTCACCTCAATAAATGTAAGTGAAAATGGAACAATAATAATGGTAATTATCCATGGTGCTAGAAATACTTAATTATCTTTATCATATTGTTAACTAAGCAAGAAGCTTATAATTTAAAAATTACCTAACCTTATTTAAACTTGAAAATCTGCTCTAAATGACTTCCCAAACAGTAATTTCTGAAACATGAAAATGATTCATGTAGAGAAATAACACAAGAAAAAACTGATTTGACTCATGAAAATTTTTGGCCAAACAGTCTGCCACGTGAAATTCTGACCTTCCTGAGATCCCTGCTGTTTGTTGTTTTTTTTAAAAAAAACATTTTACAAGATTTTATTTTATTATTAAACCTGTGTATAGAGCCACTCATGTGAACAGGAAGAAGTTTTTGTAGAAAGGGGTGTCCTAAATTGATAAACCACAGATGCTTGGGGGTTAGATCCTGTCCTCAACATGATACCCTTGAGTAAACACTTTTATCAAAAAATATTTTAATATTTTAACAATAATGGGATATCTGTTACAACTATAGTACTGGTTTTCGAAAAAAAATACATAATTACATGCAAAAAAAAATACTGTTTACCATCATGTATTGAGACTTGATTCCGGGCAGGCAGTCAAATTGGTTGGATCATTTTTGGTAACAGTTTTCTCAGCAACTACTCTACAGAACCTCATAATATTTAGTATACAGCATTAACACATTGTCCCATACCATGGGATTCGATTTCAGGTCTGTCACTCATCATCTTCATGTTTACTGACTTAGTTAAATTCATAATAATGGTCAATGGTAGGAATTTTTCGTAACAATTTTCTCAGCAACTACTTATCACAGCCTCTTGATATTTGGTATACAGCATCAACATGTAGTCACATACAATGGGATATGATTTCAGGTATGTGGCTCATCCACTTCTGGTTTAATGACTTAGTTAAATTTTCAGCATTAATTGTAAATGGAAGGACATTTCCGTAACAGTTTTCTCAGCAACTACATAACACAGCCTCTTGATATTTGGTATTGTGACTGCATTAACATGTGGTCCCAATTTCAGGTCTATCGCTTATCCACTTCCTGTTTACCAACTTAGTTAAATGTTCGACATTAATGGTCAATGATAGGAAATTTTTGTACCATCACAGCCTCATGAGTCATGTTATTTGGTATACAAATGCAACCCGGCCATTTTTGTCTTTGACCCATTTTTATTGAAGTATTATCCAAATTTGTACTTCGTCTTGTTAATTATGATGTCATTGTTAAAATTTTCATGATGCAAACACACTACAGGGAGTGTATTTTTAGCTTGACTATTCGATAAGAATAAGTAGAGCTATTGTAGTCACCCGAGCGTCGGCATCTGCGTCGGCGTCGACGTAAACACTTATGTTAAAGTTTTTGTAATAGTTCAAATATTTTCAAAGTCCATTGACATATTGCTTTGAAACTTTGCACACTTGTTCTCCATCATGACCCCAACCTGTAGACAGGAGGAGGTAACTCTATCAAGCATTTTGACAGAATTATGCCCCTTTTTCGGCTTAGAATTTAAGTTAAAGTTTTTGTAATACCTCAAATATTTTCAAAGTCCCTTGACATATGGCTTTGAAACTTTGCACACTTGTTCACCATGATGATCCCAACCTGTAGACAGGAGTAGGTAACTCTATCAAGCATTTTGACAGAATAATGCCCCTTTTTCGGCTTAGAATTTACATTAAAGTTTTTGTAATACCTCAAATATTTTCATAGTCCATTGACATATGGCTTTGAAACTTTGCACACTTGTTCACCATCATGACCCCAACCTGTAGACAGGAGGAGGTAACTCTATCAAGCATTTTGACAGAATTATGTCCCTTTTTCGAATTAGAATTTATGTTAAAGTTTTTGTAATACCTCAAATATTTTCATAGTCCATTGACATATGGCTGTGAAACTTTGCACACTTGTTCACCATGATGATCCCAACCTGTACACTGGAGGAAGTATCTCTATCAAGCATTTTGACAGAATTATGCCACTTTTTCGACTTAGAATTTACGTTACAGTTTTTGTAATACCTCAAATATTTTCAGAGTTCATAAGGCTTTGAAACATATTGAAATTTTATACTCTTCTATGACAGCATAATAGGACTCTCTCCAATGCTTGTAACTGTAATATGGATTTAAAGAAAAATTTTGCCTTTTTCTTTACTGAGAAAATTTTACCTTTTAATCAAGGCTTTTTTTACTATCAAGCACTAAGAATAGTCGAGCGTTGCAGTCCTACCGACAGCTCTTGTTTAGCAACCTATACTTTAAAGAAAAGAAAAAAAGAGTTTTTTCCATACACTTGATTGCATTCCTGTTGCTGTTGGCCAAAAATACTTTACATTTGACACTAACCTTTAAATAACATTAAAGAATTTTATAAACCTGAACATTGCTTGTTTTAAATAAGAAAAATTCAGTTAAGATCTATTCCTTAAGATGAGCGATATAGGGCCATCATGGCCCTCTTGTTAACTATATGTGTATAGTAAAATCTTCTTTTAAAAAACCCAATGAGCTAGAGCGGTATTCTAGCTCAATACCGCTTGGTTTGCTTTTTAGCATACAGCCGCAGATAAATAGCGAATACTTTACAATTGGGATTGCTGATTAGATAGTACTTTTTTTGTATTCTGCATATCTGGTGAAACAAGTTAATAGCTTTCTACGCTTTCGCTGTTTCGCTATGTAATGGAATTTTGTTTTTGTGTGGGCAGACACAACGTACTTAACCGTTGTTTCAACGTGATGCTACTGCATTTTTTTACCTGTTTGTTTATATTTCGGTAAAGTTATGTAACGTAATCCATAGTGTATCAAAATGTAAAAAACGTATGTTGAAACCATAGTGGCATTTTGATCATTTGTCCACGCAATGTAAGCCGCAGTGTAAGTAACCGTAGTGAATGATATTGAGTAACAGATCCACAGAGTTTCAATACGTAATAATTTGAAATCAATAATTATCAATTTTTACGAATATAGCTGGACAAATTAAAGTTTTGTTCTTTGCAACTAATTGCTTCAGAATTTGACTTATACAGAAAACTTGAAAACATATTTAATTGATACAGGAAAGTCACATAGTTGGTATCTTAAATTAATGTGTTTTTGTAATTAATTAAAATTGTTATTGATAATTGATTTTATTATGTGATTATATAAACATTTTAGCAATTTGTTAACCCTTTATCATAATATCGTAATAAAATGGACATTAAGCAAATGTTTCTGAAGATCTTTTTTTCAAAACTCGTAGTGAAATGAATGTAAGTACATGTCAAAGTGAGCAAATCATTTAGACATCAAACAAAAAACGGTGGCCTTCCTACGCTCAATGGGCATGGCTTTCAGGAAGGCTATTTTTCATACCGTTTAATTACGTTATGAACGTTCCATGTGTATAGCCAGTGGTTTTTGAGAGATCAAATTTTCCATACGTTTCATTCCGCTAGGTGACAGGGAGTCTCTAAATACAGTCTCAAAGAAAATAAAATTTAAATACCATCTATCTGTCTATATACCATTGTGACTTAACATACATAACTGTGTGAAGGAATAATGTCTAACCAATTGCAAATAAACATAGGTATTCTTAAAATTTTTGATGTAAATAAAATAAGAATCCATGTAAAACTAATATATTCGCATGTATATCATATAAAATTTAATTTTATTTTTTGTATTAAGATTTAAATTGAATCTTTATGGTATAAAATAACACTGCGAAAAAGATATGGATATACGGAAGTGTACGGAATTCCGTATATCATTAATATACGGGTAAGAATACGGGAAACTGGAAATACGGAGATGTACGGGACTGTATATTATGTCAGTCCGTATATGACTAATATACGGTAATCCGTACACTAGTAATATACGGGAACTTTGATATACGAAGTCCGTATTTTAATGATATATGGAATTTTATAACAAGTCCGTATATTACTAAAATACGAAATTCCGTATTCGTGCAAAAACGGATTCTGTATATAGAAGAAGCGAATGAAGATTTACTTCTGAATCGCCTATTACCTATAAAAGGAAAGAAATAGTCTGATCTATCAGACATTTGACAAACTAACATAAAACAGGTATATTTTCTGGAGGTATTAACACGTCAATTGCATACTAATAATTTTGTCAGTGCACAGAACGTGTAAGACATCCACTTGTAGCATGCAGACAAAAAACGACAACGTATATTGAGATGTCTTCTTTTGTATACAAGGCAACGCGGTATTCTAGCTCAATACCGCTTGGTTTGCTTTTTAGCATACAGCCGCAGATAAATAGCGAATACTTTACAATTGGGATTGCTGATTAGATAGTACTTTTTTTGTATTCTGCATATCTGGTGAAACAAGTTAATTTGTAATTTCTTTATCATTATAATATTTTAAAATGATAAGCCAAACATGAGAAAATGATCAAGTTAAAATTGTGATGTTAAAACATAAATTAATTATATTAAAATCGTGGATCTGTGAAGTTGAAATTGTGAAAGGTAAAATTGTGAAATCACGAAGATGAAATCGGGATTGTCCACACACAGTATTTACATTTTACGTTTATATATTTCCTATAAATAATATAATACATGTACTTGCATATGTAAAAAAACAACAACAATGATATCTCATTAATTCACATTCATTCATTCATTCATTCATTCATTCATTCATTCATTCATTCATTCATTCATTCATTCAATCAACCACCAATCAATCATTCATTCGTTCATCACTCATTTATTCTTATATTTATTTATTAATTAATTAATTAATTTATTTATTTATTTATTTATTAATCATTTATTTGAGGAAACATAAAGACTTGCATTTTTATACACAAGTTTGGAATAGAAATCTTATGAAGTTCCGAATTCCCCATTTTTAGCTCACCTGAGCATGCTCAGGATGAGCTTTTAGGATCGATGATTGTCTGTCGTCCGTCGTCCATCCGTCCGTTCACATTTTGTTGTTAACACTCTAGCAGTCGCATTTTTGCCTCAATCATCATCAAACTTGGTCAGGATGCTTATCTAGTTGATAGCTAGGATGAGTTCGAACATGGGTAATCTCGGATGAAAAACCAGGTCACAAGAGCTAAAAATAGAAAAACCTTGTTAACACTCTAGAGGTCACAATTTTGCCTCAATCATCATCAAACTTGGTCAGGATGTTTGTCTAGGTGATAGCTTGGATAAGTTCGAACATGGGTCATCTCGGATGAAAAAGTAGGTCACCGGAGCTAAAAATAGAAAAACCTTGTTAACACTCTAGCGGTGACATTTTGGCATCAATCATCATCAAACTTGGTCAGGATGCTTGTCTAGGTGATAGCTTGCATGAGTTCGAACATGGGTCATCTCAGATGAAAAACTAGGTCACCGGAGCTAAAAATAGAAAAACCTTGTTAACACTCCAGCGGTCACATTTTTGCCTCAATCATCATCAAACTTGGTCAGGATGCTTATCTAGTTGAGCTCGGATGAGTTCGAACATGGGTCATCTCGGATGAAAAACTAGGTCACAAGAGCTAAAAATAGAAAAACCTTGTTAACACTCTAGCGGTCACAATTTTGCCTCAATCATCATCAAACTTGGTCAGGATGTTTGTCTAGTTGATAGCTTGGATGAGTTCGAACATTGGTCATCTCGGATGAAAAACTAGGTCACAGGAGCTAAAATAGGAAAATCTTGTTAACACTCTTTAGTGGCTGCTGTTTTGATCCAAATATCCTGTAAAGTGGTCTGAAAGTTTGTTTTGATGATTTCTAAGTCAAGTTCGAACATGGGTCATCTTGGATGAAAAACTAGGTCACACCGCCCAAATATGGAAAAACCTTGTTAACATTCTAACGGTCACATTTTCGACTCAATTATCATCAAACTTGGTCAGGATGCTTGTCTAGGTAATTGCTCGGATAAATTCGAAATCGCAGTGAAACTAGGTCACCGGAGCTAAAAATAAAAAAATCTTGTGAACACTCTAGTTGCTACTGTTTTGATCCAAGTATCCTGGAAATTGGTCTGAAAGTTTGTTTTGATGATTTCTAGGTCAAGTTTGAATATGGGTCACCTGGGTAAAAAACTAGGTCACACTGCTCAAATATGGATAATCCTTGTTAACACTGTAGTGGTCACATTTTTGACTCACCTGTCATGAGACTTGGTCAGAATGCTTGTCTAGGTAATTGTTTGGATGAGTTTGATGGGTCAGGTGAGCGATCTAGGGCCATCATGGCCCTCTTGTTTAAATTATTTTCGCACGGTCTCATTTCTGACATAATATTGTGTAACAGCCACGTGCTGTATTGCGATAATCGAAGCCAATACTGATTAAGCCGGATATTGATCCGGATATTGATCATAAACGCAGCAGGGTATCACGAGTGTCGGTTTTCTCCGATTATGTAAGTTCGCGCAATTGGTGTTGAATGTCTTAACGGTAATTTTCACTGTTAATTTCTAATTTAATAATTCATGTAAGAAAGAAGGGAATAAAATTTAGATCTTAAAACCGAGTCTCTATGTGATTTTATTCCAGATATTATAAAGACTCTAACCTGACATATTAAAATGAAACAGACATAGCTGTTGTATTCTTTCAAATGTTTTTGCAGCGTCGTGTTGTTGTTATCCTTTTATATGGCGGAATTCGTCATTAAAACAAGACACAATTATTTAAGTTTTATCTTAAAGTAAATTCTGAAGTACACTGCCGCCAACTCCAATTATATCTAAGTTAACAAGCTAGAATCAGATGAATATCACTGCGGTGCATGTACATGTATTGTTGATAGATGATGTCAAATTATTATATCATCATCATCTCCTCCTGTCAGCCGTGTTTCTGCATAACTCGGTGATTTGAACATTGTTCAGGACAGGGGAACATGGCTGTACTATATAAATTAAACATTTGTACCCTGGTTATAATAAACTTATAATGTATCTTTAGTAATTTACTACACAGGCACGAGTATCGGACCTGGGAAGAAAAAAAATGACCAGATTGATAAAAGAACCTGTGTCCACCTTAAAAGTGTATAAAAAAACCAACAACAAAATGTAAACAATGACCCCCTTTAAAAATATACTATAAGTTAAGAGAAGGCCGGAAACTCCGGATTCAAGCCTACGAGCAAGGGATTCATTTCCCGGGACGTCGTGAAAACAATTGGCCAGACAATTAAAAAAAACTTTTATCACTATTTCACGTTTGTATTAAGCTTCAAAATGAGACCGACCCCAAGTCTCTAGCCCTTCCCGTTCATGAAATATCTATCAGGAAACGAGCGAATTCGTGCTAAAAATCCTTGGTAGACAGAATTGCGGCACAACAATTCGGTACGTAAACATAGACTAATACATGTATGTCAGCTGAGTACGGGTCAAAATCACTTGAATTTACTAAATAATATTACTAAATACATTAAGTTGGACCACTCACAACTGTCAGTAGCATCTGATACACACGAGATTCGAGTTTCAAACATTTACACGGTCTTTCAATCGCTTTCTACGCCATAAGGCATCCTTGTGTGAAACGTTGCGGTTTTCGTTGCTATTGGCCAATCAGAAGAGTCGTTACAAAATATCGAACAGCTGATTGACAATGGCGTAGAAAGGAATCTAAAGACCGTGGAAAGTTTTGAAATTCGAATTTTGCGTGTATCAGATGCTACTGACAGTTGTGAGTGGTCCAACTTAATGTATTTAGTAATATTATTTAGTAAATTCAAGTGATTTTGACCCGTACTCAGCTGACATACATGTATTAGTCTATGTTTACGTACCGAATTGTTGTGCCGCAATTCTGTCTACCAAGGATTTTTAGCACGAATTCGCTCGTTTCCTGATAGATATTTCATGAACGGGAAGGGCTAGAGACTTGGGGTCGGTCTCATTTTGAAGCTTAATACAAACGTGAAATAGTGATAAAAGTTTTTTTTAATTGTCTGGCCAATTGTTTTCACAACGGCCCGGGAAATGAATCCCTTGCTCGTAGGCTTGAATCCGGAGTTTCCGGCCTTCTCTTAACTTATAGTATATTTTTAAAGGGGGTCATTGTTTACATTTTTTTTTTACACTTTTAAGGTGGACACAGGTTCTTTTATCAATCTGGTCATTTTTTTTCTTCCCAGGTCCGATACTCGTGCCTGTGATTTACTATAGTAATTCTCTGTTTAAAAAATAAAACTTGTCGCAGTTTGTTTTAAAAAAATCAAGTTAAGAACATAATAAATTATATATTGATAGTAAAAAATTTATTCTGTGTATAAGTAAGTAAGTAATTTATTTATTTTAGTGGCATGTGTAAACATATTTTACAAATCTAATTTTACAACATATTAAATACACCCGGCCCAATGGGCTTTTAAGTCACCTCCAATAAACATAAAATATTTACATAAAGTAATAAGTGTCCTCATTGGCTGTAAAGCCTATTTGAATGAAATGAAATGTCTTCTGCATAATAGAAACTGGGACATAATATGAATAAAGTCCCAAACAGAACAGTTATTCCATTAGAGCAGAATGATAATGAATAAAAAGTTTTTTAAATATAAGTACTGAGCTTTCAACACACATACATTTATTTAATTACAGTTGTCAAACTAAAATATATGATAGATTTTACTTTTAATTATCAATCCTTTATTAAAGCAATTTAATATTTTAGAATTTTGACAATTCGACTAAAAAAATAAAGAAATATAAAAAGTACATTCTCTTGAGAAGTTATTTTTTTATTTTTATTTTTATTTTCATGTTTTACCCGCACAGGCGAATATATGAATCTTAGGGCTTCTTAAACGTCTTTTATTAGTCCCCTACCGGTTTACCGGAGGGGACTTTAGGTTTACCCTCCGTCCGTCTGTCTGTCTGTCTGTCCGTCTGTCTGTCTGTCCGTCTGTCTGTCTGTCAGTCCGTCAGTCCGTCCGTCCACAAAACTGGATCCCGCGATAACTTGAAAAGTACTGAAAATATTTTTATGAAACTTGATATATGGATAGATGGCAGTATGGAGATTATGCACGTCTTTTTCTTTTCTTCCTATGTTGAAAATTCTGGTTGCTATGGCAACAAATAAGCTTAAAATATGGCAAATTTTACACATAAACTGGATCCAGTGATAACGCAAAAAGTACTGGAAATATTTTTATGAAACTTGAAATATGGGTAGATGGCAGTCTGGAGATTATGCACGTCTTTTTCTTTTCTTCCTATGTTGAAAATTCTGGTTGCTATGGCAACAAATAGACTGAAAATATGGCAAATTTTATACATAAACTGGATCCTGTGTTAACGCAAAAAGTAATAGAAATATTTTTATGAAACTTATAATATGGGTAGATGGCAGTCTGGAGATTATGCACATCTTTTTCTTTTCTTCCTATCTTGAAAATTCTGGTTGCTATGGCAACAAATAGACTGAAAATATGGCAAATTTTACTCATACACTGTATCCAGTGATAACTCAAAAAGTACTGGAAATATTTTTATGAAACTTGACATATGGGTAGATGGCAGTCTTGAGATTATGCATGTCTTATCTGTTCTCCCTATTTTGAAAAAATATAGGTTGCCTTGGCAACAAATAGGCTTAAAACATGGCAAATATAACTTTATTTGTGATTAGTCAAAAAGAGCTGAGATTTTTTTATGAAATTGCATCTTTAATTCAAAAGTTATCTCCTCTTTAAGAATTTTGCTTTTAAAAATGTTATATTTGGCAACAGAGATGTTTCAAATATTAACTTTAGAGTGTCCTTCAGTCCGTATGTCTGTCTGTTCATAAAAACTGTTTCCTGTGATCACTTTTAAAGAACTTTTCCAACAAAATTACTTAAAATATAGAAAAATTGAAACATTAGTGAATGGCCAATGGCCCTTCAGAATGTTGATGGGGTTCTAACCGGTAGGGGACTTATGGATTGCTTGCAATACTATGATAATTGCTTGTTATTATTATCATCATCATCATTATCATTATTATTATAAAAAATACATAACCGATTAAGCATTAGAATCAAAGTTTTGCCTATGAAAAAGTATCAATGGTTATGTTATACATGTATGCAAAGTTATCGTTTATGGATACATGATATTTCCAATTTAATATTGCATTATTTTTATTTAATCAAATTTAGGTCTTAGTATGCTGGTTTCTTCCGTATTAGCACGGACCTTAATATAAATCCGTGGCATTATTAATGCTAAATGCTTTATTACACAAACGGTATCTAGGCATATCACGCTTTTTCAAAATTAACAACCAATGAGATGAAAGCGTTGGTTTCGTATCACGTGAATCCTATCAACCAATCAGAAATAGCGCGAGCGAAATGAAAAAAAGAAAAAACACGATTGGAAATGGATAGAAAATAAAATTCAGAAAATTGCAAAACAAGGTAGGTTAAAAGGTTTTTAGCTCACCTGTCACAAAGTGACAGGGTGAGCTTTTGTGATCGGTTTTCGTCCGGCGTCCGTCCGTCGTCCGTCCGTCGTCCGTCCGTCGTCCGTCCGTCGTCCGTAAACTTTTACTTTAAATGACATCTCCTCATAAACCACTAGGCCAATTTCATCCAAACTTCACAGGAATGTTCCTTTGGTGGTCACCTTTAAAAATTGTTCAAAGAATTTAATTCCATGCAGAACTCTGGTTGCCATGGCAACCGAAAGAAAAAACTTTAAATATCTTCTTTTAAAGAACCCTAAGAGCTAGAGCTTAGATATTTGGCATGAAACATCTTCTAGTAAGTGTCTACCAAGTTTGTTCAAATAAAAGCCCTGGGGTCAAAATTGGCCCCGCCCCAGGGGGTCATTGATTTTCCCTATATGCATATAGTAAAAACTTAAAAAATCTTCTTTTAAAGAACCCAAAGAGGTAGAGCTAAGATATTTAGCATGAAACATGTTCTAAAGAATGTCTACCAAGTTTGTTCAAATAAAAGCCCTGGGGTCAAAATTGGCCCCGCCCCAGGGGGTCATTGATTTTCCATATATGCATATAGTAAAAACTTAAAAAATCTTCTTTTAAAGAACTCAAAGAGCTAGAGCTAAGATATTTAGCATCAAACATGTTCTAATAGGTGTCTACCAAGTTTGTTCAAATAAAAGCCCTGGGGTCAAAATTGGCCCCGCCCCAGGGGGTCATTGATTTTCCCTATATGCATATAGTAAAAACTTAAAAAATCTTCTTTTAAAGAACCTAAAGAGGTAGAGCTAAGATATTTAGCATGAAACATGTTCTAAAGAATGTCTACCAAGTTTGTTCAAATAAAAGCCCTGGGGTCAAAATTGGCCCCGCCCCAGGGGGTCATTGATTTTCCATATATGCATATAGTAAAAACTTAAAAAATCTTCTTTTAAAGAACTCAAAGAGCAAGAGCTAAGATATTTAGCATCAAACATGTTCTAATAGGTGTCTACCAAGTTTGTTCAAATAAAAGCCCTGGGGTCAAAATTGGCCCCGCCCCGGGGGGTCATTGATTTCCTTATATGTGTATAGCAAAAGCTTATAAAATCTTCTTTGAAAAAACCCAGATAGCTAGAGTTTAGATATTAAGCATGAAACATCTTCTAGTGAGTGTCTACAAAGTTTGTTAAAATAAAAGACCTGGGGTTAAAATTGGCCCCGCCCCGGGGGTCATTGATTTTCCTTATATGTGTATAGCAAAAACTTAAAATCTTCTTTGAAAAAACCCAAATAGCTAGAGTTTAGATATTAAGCATGAAACATCTTCTAGTAAGTGTCTACAAAGTTTGTTCAAATAAAAGCCCTAGGGTCAAAACTGGCCCCGCCCCAGGGGTGTCATTGTTTTTAACTATTTGTGTATAGTAAAAACTTAAAAAAATCTTCTTTTAAAAAGCCCAATGAGCTAGAGCTTAGATGTTTAGTATGAAACATCTTCTTATGGGTGTCTACGAAGTTTGTTCAAATAAAAGCCCTGGGGTCAAAATTGGCCCCGCCCCAGGGGGTCATTTATTTTCCCTATATGCATATAGTAAAAACTTAAAAAATCTTCTTTTAAAGAACTCAAAGAGCTAGAGCTAAGATTTTAAGCATCAAACATGTTCTAATAGGTGTCTACCAAGTTTGTTCAAATAAAAGCCCTGGGGTCAAAATTGGCCCTGCCCCGGGGGTCATTGATTTTCCTTATATGTGTATAGCAAAAACTTAAAAAATCTTCTTTGAAAAACCCAAATAGCTAGAGTTTAGATATTAAGCATGAAACATCTTCTAGTGAGTGTCTACAAAGTTTGTTCAAATAAAAGCCCTGGGGTCAAAATTGGCCCTGCCCCGGGGGTCATTGATTTTCCTTATATGTCTATAGCAAAAACTTAAAAATCTTCTTTGAAAAACCCAAATAGCTAGAGTTTAGATATTAAGCATGAAACTTCTTCTAGTAAGTGTCTACAAAGTTTGTTCAAATAAAAGCCCTTTGGTCAAAACTGCCCCCTCCCCAGGGGTGTCATTGTATTTAACTATATGTGTATAGTAAAAACTTAAAAAAATCTTCTTTTAAAAAACCCAATGAGCTAGATCTTAGATGTTCAGCATGAAACATCTTCTTATGGTTGTTTACCAAGTTTGTTCAAATAAAAGCCTTTGGATTAAAATTGGCCCTGCCGGGGGTTGGGGTGTGGGAAGGTCATTGTTAGCTCACCTGTCACAAAGTGACATGGTGAGCTTTTGTGATCGTTTTCGTCCGGCGTCCGTCCGGCCCCGCCCCAGGGGGTCATTGATTTTCCCTATATGCATATAGTAAAAACTTAAAAAATCTTCTTTTAAAGAACCCAAAGAGCTAGGGCTAAGATATTTAGCATGAAACATCTTCTAATAAGTGTTTACCAAATTTGTTTAAAAAAAAAACCTGGGGTCAAACTTTGCCCTACCCTAGGGGGTCATTGATTTTCCTTATATGTATATTGTAAAACTTAATATATTTTTTCTTTAAAAAAAACATAAAGAGCTAGAGATTAGATATTAATCATGAGACATCTTCTAATCAGTGTCTACCAAGTTTGTTCAAATACATGCCCTGGGGTCAAAATTGGCCTTGCCCGTGGGTCATTGATTTTCATTATACGTATTTAGTAAAATACATGTCGATGTCTCATAATTGTGCCTGTCAAGGTTCTACTGTTAAAGTATTTTGTTCTACTGTGACACATTGATTTTGCTACATGAACCATTGATTTTGTTATGGAACTCATTGCTTTTCAACATGTGCATCCTCGGACGCACGATACAGAATTTCTTGCAATCACTGGAACCGCTTGATGGATATTCAGCAAATTTGGTTGAAGTGTTCTTACATGGACTTTCCTCATTTTGTTAACATAATTTTGTTCAGTCCCCGTTAAGGGCTGCCATAGCTAAAGATATAATAAAAAAACAGATTATTCTTGTGCACCTCTGTTTTCTAGATAGATATTCACCAAAATGAAATGATTTTATTTGATCTTGTTTATTTTCATATTTGCATATCGATGGAGAACAGTACAGTAATATTGAACGGCATACTTATTAGTGTATATTCCATTAAACTAAATGAAAAGAGACCAACCTCACCAAAAATGTGCCATTGATGAAAACGTATTTGATAATTATAAATTTCATTTTGATAATCATAAATTTATTCTTACATTATTTGTTGATATTTACTCCTTTCATGATTAGTTGATCAGATTTGATCCTAAATTATTTCATCAGTGAAATAAAAGGGCCTCTTACATACTGGAATGTTACCACCTGGCTGACCATGCTTGTGCTTATTTTATCTTTGTTATACAATTTCCTTCTGATTTAAGTAAAAGTGTAAAGTAAAAGAAATATTTAATACTTTTGCTCCTGTTTTTGTGTCGCCTCTACGGAGTAGTGGCGACATATAGGGATCACTTCTCCGTCGTCCGTCTGTCCGTCTGTCCGTCTGTCTGTCTGTCTGTCTGTCCGTCTGTCCGTCCGTCCGTCCGTCACAAAACTTGTCCGGACTACCCCTCATAAAACTAATGGTTTCCCCCCAATTTTTCATCCAAACTTTACAAGGAATGATCAGTATCAAGTCTAGTTGTGCATATTGTCAGCATTTTCCGGTTCAATGATTTTTGTCAGAGTTATGGCCCTTTAATGATTTTTAATTTTAAAGTTTGTCCGGACTACTTCTCTCTTATACCACTAATTCAATTTCAATGAAACTTTACAGGATTGATCTGTAGCTCAAGTCCTTGCGCATATTGCAAGGGTTTTCCGGTTGAATTGATTTTTGGCTGAGTTATGGCCCTTTGATAAAAAGGTGTTTTTTCTGTGTGTTGCCAGATACACAATAGCTTGTCTGGACTACTCCTTCATAAACTACTGGTGCAATTTCATCCAAACTTTACAGGAATGATCAGTACCAAGTCTAGTTTGTGCATATTGTCAACATTTTCCGGGGTTCAATGATTTTTGTCAGAGTTATGGCCCTTTAATAATTTTTTATTTTTAAAGTTTGTCCGGACTAGTTCTCTTATACCACTTATGCAATTTCAATGAAAACTTTTACAGGATTGATCTGTAGCTCAAGTCCTTGCGCATATTGCACGGGTTTTTCCGGTTGAATGATTTTTGGCTGAGTTATGGCCCTTTGATAAAAAGGTGTTTTTTTCTGTGTGTTGCCAGATACGCAAAAGCTTGTCCGGACTACTCCTCATAAGCTACTGGTGCAATTTTATCCAAACTTTACATGATTGATCAGTACCAAGTCTAGTTGTGCACTGTCCGTCTGTCTGTCCGTCTGTCACAAAATTGTACAAACATGAAATTGGCCATTATTGAGGGCCGACACATGTGATTACTGATCGCTC